>NC_050574.1:439046798-439346798 GCF_011100635.1 Trichosurus vulpecula
TCTGTAAGACCAACATTTTGGTGCCTAGGACTCAGATTAGGATTAGGAACTAGAGACTGGACTCTTCCCCTGACAGCACTGGGACTAGTGCCTAGGACTTATGCTACTGAGAGTTCAGGCCCTGATGGAGTAAGTTCCTTCTCCATCCCCTGCTTCTCAAATGGGACTCCTGCCTGTTTGGTGCAGTCTGAATTTTTCTCACTTAGCTGGCTCTGGGAATGAAGACCACTTACATAGGTCTTCTCAGAAAGGATATCCTATGCAATTAAGTAAAGGTGATTGGCATGTGATGAATTGTATTGTAATCTGAATGTGTTGCTTATGAATTGGGCTTTTAGAAGAATATGGAAAAAATTAGAGTAACTAAAGATAACCCTGAATTTTGACTGGTCTTAATCTAAATTGGTTTCTAAATCTAAATTGGTTTATCTTAAAAAAAAATTAAGCAGTGGCAGCTAGATGGCAAAGTGAAAAGAAGACTGCCCTGGAGTCAGTAGGACCTGTTCAAATCCAGCCTCAGATACTTAACACTTACTAGCGGTGTGACCCTAGGCAAGTCACTTAACCCTGACTGCCTTGCCAAAAAACTCACTAAGCCTAAAAAGCCAACAAGAAAATTACATTTGTGCACTTTGTTTTGTTATTTTGTCTGTTTGTGTCTCTGTGTTTGTAAAATGACTGTTCCGTGTTTCTGCTGAAAGATTCAAAATGCAACCAGCCAGAAAACTAAAGACTGTGGTTAGAGAGAACACTGGGAAAGAACCCCCACCTTAGGCTTTCAGCAGGAGAATGACTTTTGCAGGGAGATCCCAACATTGGTCAAGTTGGGGCTACAAAAATAAAGTTAGATCATAAGTAACAGAACCTAAAGAACAGTGTGAGACTCTCCCAGGAGTTAGTTTGGGAGGTGGCATCTGAATTAAAACACCAACTTTATTTTTCCCCCTTTGAATGAAGCTCTAGCAGTGGCTTTATGCTGATAAAGATCTAGACCAGGCCTGCATAGCACCTCTTGAGCTTGTGGCCCAACAAAGGATTTTTGCAGTGTGTGAAAAAATGTAGAGAATGCAAACCAGGCCTGCACAACACCCACCTGCAGGCTGCTTTGGCAGGCCACATGTGCTCCATTTCGACGGCTGAAGGCTGTCTCCTAACTTTGGGTTTACTGTCTAGATTTCTCAAAAACCAAGCCTTAAACCCAATTCACTCTGAAGCTCATAGATTGGACAATAGGTTCTTGCCCTCCTAGCACAGAGTGAACATAAATACCAAATAACAACTCTGTAATAGTGTCTCTTTTGATCAGGAACCCCGAGGGTTTTCCTTTCCCATTTTAATTTTTTTTGAGTTTTGATTAAAGGGGCCATCCCTTGATTAACTTCTTAAACAGGCCTATTCACTACCTCAGGTCATTACCTCATTTAAAGTGAGAACCTGAAAGGACCTTAGCCTGAAAGGCCATCCTGGGCCATCTCCAGTCATATCTAGTCACTGGACCCAGATGGATCTGGAGGAGAAACCTTCTCCCTCCCTCAAATCAAAGGCAACTGCAAATCATGGCATCATCTCCCTGATGTCATGGTACTCTTCAAGAAGGAAGGACAAACACAAGGCCTGATCTAGCTCTAGCAGCCCAAAGACATTGAGGAAAAGCTGATACATTTTTGTTGTTTAATTAAATTCCAAAGCTAAAGTTTGTAGACTATGTTTAAATTAAATCTAGAGAACAGTCTTTGCAGCCCCACCCCCCAACGTATCTGACATCTGGGCAATGTGTTTAAAACTGCAAAAATAAGGTAGGCTTTTTTTTTTTGGTCTTTTAAGACACTTTAATCAGGGCTTTTACATCATAGCCTTAAATGTAATCACTTTTTCAGGATTTCAGTGATTTGTTTAACATTGTAAAAGCTTTTTTTATGAGTAATGTTTGTGAAGGGTGCGAGAGAAATACAGCTCTTTTGATTTGTAAAGTATTAACTCTCTCCAGAATCTAAAAGGTGAAAAAAAGCAGGACAAAAAAAAGAGGTGAGTATGATTTTTTTACTTTGGAAAACTGTGTTAATTAGGCAGTCCAGCTTTTTGTAATCTGTTAACTGGTTTGGAAGTGGCCAGAACCCCACTCCTGTGTTTCAACAGGAACATAAGCCACCTGTATGTCTCCTAAAAAATATTGTAATCACTTAAAACATCGAAATGGAGTTGTTTTTTTTAAAAGGATTTGTCCCACAAACGTCTTCCTTTATTGGGACTAAGAATAGACAATGCAAGTTTCTACCTTCTTTTGGGAGAATGAGAGATTTTCTTGTATTATGTAAATCTGGTAAACAGTTGTTATCACCCATGTTGTTAGAAAAGCAATTTTTCTTACAATCTAGATGTCATTAAATTAAGAATTGTACTGTCAGGAAAAAAAAATGAATGTGTTAGGAAGCTTTTAGGTCATTCCATCTGACCATGTGTTGTAATATTCTGAAGTACTGTAATTTAAGAAATCATAAACTTTCAAGTTTTGTCTATATTTAAAAGTAAGTTTTAGCTAAAATTATTTGGTTATCACTTATGAAAATTATGGGTTTGCTAACAAAGATATTTGGAGTTATTGTTTTAATCAAATATTTATAAAGGTATTTTTATGAATGTTGGTGTTCTTATAGGAAAAGCTGGGAGAATGACTATTTGAATGAAATGAGGTAAGAGTCTCTTGACTCAACCTCCCTACCTGGCTGACTTTAAGCCTGATTCAACGCAATTGGCTATCTAACATAACTTCTGCCTGGAATTAACATGAAGTTAGGGAAACATTGTTCCCTTACTACAGTTATGTCCCTATTCTTTTATGGCAAATTTCTATAATCAAAAAGTTTTATAAGTGGAATATGAAATATATCAAATAATAGATGGATACTGGAACATCTCTGAGTTACTATAAGAAGACTAGCTATATATTCCTACATAAGTTAGGGTCCTTTAGTTCCTCACGGGGAATGTATGGGGATAATTAAGTCAAAGACTTATGAAACCAGGATTCGATTCTGTTATTTAGTTACTCTCTCAGTTCTGTTACAATTAGTTAATTTTAGAAGAATGGCCTGTGGTCTACCTTGTAAATGCCTTAAAAGAAACAGCCACTTTAATTGTGGGTTACGTATTTGAATATGGCTAGAAGTTGGAAATGTTTTTAACTTGGTATGCATTGTTTTAAAATTGATTACTCAATATATTTATGTATACTATGCCTGAACCTTTTGTTACAATTGTAATTAATCTGGCAACTTTTAAATGAATTCATTTATGTACTGGAGTACATCTTCTTATGAAAATAAATTCTGTTATTAATTCCTTAGTGGAATTTCATCCTCCTAATGGGAGAATGAATGAATTATGTGAAGTACAAAAACTGGTAAAGAGAAGTATAAAAACTGGGTTCTAATTTTTGTTTTTATTTGAGTTTCTTAGCTATATCAACATGACAATTAGCCAACCTAAAAATGTAAGTTCCATGGCATAAAAGGTTCCAATTTCGATTTTATAATAATAGAGACAAAAGGGTTGAGTTAACTTTCATTATTTGACCTGCTTATTGGCAAAGTAATTTAAAACTGTGTTGAGATCAATTTTGTAGGAGATTTTTAACAAAGAAAGAAGATCTCTATAAAGAGTCTAATAAGATAGTCAGCTGGAAACTGCTTAAACCATACTCAGACCAGATAACTTCATCAGATGGTGTCCAGACTGACGTATGAGATAAGACTTCTGAGCCTTAATGGACAATTTCATTCATTGTTCACTTTTTCCCTGTGTGTCTTTTATCTGTATGGTCTACTTACTAAAAGGCAACTGCCCCCTTTTGATTTTGTCAATGCAATTTCTCCCCTTCCCCTCCCACCATATTGTTACCCATCATAAGTCCCAAAACTCTTGACAAAGTGTTGGCCATATCAGTTAGTGATTCATTGAGGAGGATATTCCTTTCATTAGAATAAGATGGGGGAATGTGGAAAATGATTTTTAATAATCATTATCTTGGAGATTAGCTTATCCCAGCCCCCTTCTTCTAAAGTCCTGACTTTAAGTTCAGTTTTTCTTCAGAAAGACATTACCGATAGTGAGATTGCATTGACTCTTCTTATCCTGGTCAGCCTGCACCCAAGCTCACTAGTAATTTCATCTAAATTAGGGAACCCCCATTGTGTTCTGCTCAGTCTTGAGTGGAGACAGATTCCTCTGTCTATATAGCCCAAGGCTAGGAGTGGTCTGGTATGGCTGGGAGCAGTCTGGTATAGAGATATTTTTACATTCCGGGGTGAAATGATGGTGGAGTGGCATGTTGAAATCATATATAAAATGTGAAGCCTAATCCCCAAGAGAGCCCAGTTCTAACCTGGCTCCCTTAGGAGTCCAGTTCTAAACCACAGCTCCCATGCATGCCTGTCACCCACTTTGAGAGAAATAAACAATTGACTCAGACAAACTAATTCTGTTTGTCTTTCTTACACCAAACACAAACACAAAGTTGACACATATGTGCATGTCTATACATACATATATACAAACATTTAAACATATATGTGCATGTTTGTGTGTAATATCAACATATTTTATCTTTTCATACTGTAATAATTCAGATTTGTTCTCTGGTATGAAGAGAGGACCAAAAAATTTTACACAGATTTTCCAGATCGTGGCAGTGCTGTGGAAGGGATAACTGTATAATCAATGAATATTGCCCTTACTCCTGGAAAGGGGATGTTGTTTTATTGTCCATGTCTCCATTCACCATACCTGTAACTTTCCAAACCAAATCATGCTTCTCTGGCCACTACTTCCCTGTGTCTATTGTTTCCTCCAAGAAGAATTTAAGCGTTTTTAAGGACAGGGACTATCTTTGTATTTGCAATTGTATTCCTACTGTTCAGCACACTGCTTTAATAAGTGCCCTTAATATGTTTTATATTCATTCTTACCCTCAGTATTTCTAAAGGCCAAGTGCTGTTGTGCTCCTTCCCTGTCCTTTAGAACTGGATAACACCTGTTTTCCTCCAGAGGTTGAGAGTAGCGGTTTAGACATTGCTGCAAGGAGAGTCTAGGAGGCCACTGCAGTGAGACCTATTCTACCCCCTACTCAGGGGTACCCTTCTGAACAATACTTTACTTTCTGTGCTTGGCTTTCTTCAGTTCCTGGGCTGACCTCATGGACTAGTCAGGAAGTGGTGCTGAGCTGAGGGAGACAAAGGCTGTAGAACATTTGAATTGGGTCTCTTCTCCACCTTTCCCTCAGTCATTCTGCGGGTTGCACGTTCAACCCAATTAAACAGTTATCACCAGCATCACACTTCTAGCACCCTCCCTTCTCTGCAATCTTCTCCCTTGGGCTCTCTGTGACATTATTTTTACTGCTGCATAATTACCTTCCTCTTGATCTTCAGGACTGTTTGATTCATGAGTCTCAACCAGCCCATAAACCAGCCCAAACCAGTTTGCTTTAACTCCAAAAGGCAATGTCCGAAATAGAGGGCTGCAACAAGCCAGCACAGATATAAGCAATAAATGAGACATCAGCAACAGGAATGCCAAGAATTTGATTTGCTTTTGAACTAGATTTCAGTTACTATTTCTAGAAGAATCACCTTGAGAAGAGTTCATTCCCTTTTCCTCCTCTAATCACCATTTTTGTTTCACTTGGGGCCATTTGCTAGTGTACTTGGGGTAGAGGAAAAGAAGCTGCGTCCTAAGTTACCTCTCACTCCCTGGTGAGTTCCAAGGATTCTGTCCTTAAACAAATCCCCTAAGCTGCAAAAAAACTGTGAACTACATTGGTGGAAGCATTACCCCACCAATGAAATTACAGATACTTAAAGTAATACTCAAGTCCCTCTAAGTGTAATTCTCCTTTTATGTAAAATAGAAGGCAATATTTGAATATTTCTGCCTCCTCTCCATTATCCATTATTATCACGTCTTCAGTGATACCTGCCTGAAGTCCTATCACTCTTTAATCATCCTCCTGCCCCCAAATAGTTTTTAAAGCTCCTTTTGTTGTCCTAAGTAAGCGTTATCTAGCCTGATATTACTCCTACTGGAATTCTATTTTTTTGGTTCATCCTCAGTTAACTCCCCTCATTTTCATCTTCTACATACATCTTTTAAAAATCTAAGTTGGTCAGTGAGTTCCCTGTGGATAATGTGTTATCCTTCACCCTCTCTTCTTTTACTCCTGTCTCAAAAGGATGAGGTAGCCCTTTCTGCCAAAGCTAAATCCTTTATTGCCTACTCCTCTCATTCACTCTCAGAACCTGCCCCTTTAATTATTCCTTTCTCTTTCCCTAATTGTCAGCTTTTCCTTATATACTGGTTGTTTCTCTGCTACTTAGGAATATGCCCAGATCTTCCTCAATCATAAAATTTAAAAAACAAAAACTTTTATCATGCCCTCAAATTATAATTCCATATCCTAGTAGAACTTCTAGACAAAGCCATTTATACTCATTGCTTCTGCATTTTCACCTCCTACTCACTTCTCAATGCCCTACAGTCTGGCTTTCCATGTCTTCCACTCAACTGAAACTGATCCCTCCAATGTCTTTTCTCAGTACTCATATCCTTGTTGACATCTCTGTAGTATTTGACACAGCTGATCACCTCTGTCTACTGAGATTGTCTTCCCTGAGTTTTTCCTCACACTGCTCTATTGTAGTTTTCCTATCTGTCAAGCTGATTCTTTTTGGTCTCTTTTTCAGGTTGATACCCAAGTTTCACAGGTTTCTGTACTCCAACAAAGGTATACCACAGGGCTCTATCCTGGGCTATTTTTTCTTCTCTTTTCTGAAGATTTTCTCTTTCTATACTCTCTCTTTTCATTATCTTATCAGCTGCTACATCTTTGCAGATGGTTCTCAAATCTCTATATTCAGACGTTATTTGAGCTCTAGTCTTGTACTGCAAACTTCCTGCTTTATATACTCACTGGGAAGTCTTATAGGCATCTCAAAGTCGATAGGTCTAAAACAGGACTAATTACATATATGTATGTGTGTGTGTGTATTATTGAGCTAGAAAAATAACAATTCATTTGGAAAAACAAAAAATGAAGAATATCAAAGGAATTAATAAAAATGTAAAGGAAGACAGTCTATCAGTACTAGATGGTAATTATCAAAATTAACTAGTAATGGCTAAAAAAAAAGAATGGTGGATCACTGGAATAGAATAGATAAACTACACAGCAGTTAAAAAATGTTGGGAAAACTGGAAAGCAGTCTGGCAGAAAGTAGGTATAGACCAATATCTTACACCATTTACCAAGATAAGGTCAAAATGGATACACAACCTGGACATAAAAGATGATATCCTAAGCAAATTACAAGAACATAGTACCTTTCAGATTTATAGACAGAAGACTTTATGAATTAACATGATATAAGGAGCATTATGAGATATAAAACAGATAATTGTGATTACATTAAAGTTTTTGTACAAATAAAAGCAATGTTTCCAAAATTAGAAGGAAAGCAGAAAACTGGGGTGGAAATTTTATAGACGGTTTTTTGGATAAAGACCTCGTATCTCAACTATATAGAGAGCTTTGTCAAATTTATGAAAATATTAATAATTCCCTAATTGATAAATGGTCAAAGGATATGAACTGGCAGCTTTTGGAAGAATATAGTCATATGAAAAAATTCCCTAAATCACTATTGATTAGAGAAATGCAAATTAAAACAATTTTGAACTACCATCTCACACCTATCAGATTGGTTAAAATGACAGGAAAAAATGACAAATGTTGGGGAGCATGTGGAAAAATTAGGACACTAATATTCTCTTGATGGAACTGTGAAATGATCCAACCATTTTGGAGAGCAATCTGGAATTATGCCTAAAAAGTTATAAAACTGTGAATGTCCTTTGACTCAACAATATCACTATTAGGTCACAAGGTGATCAGGGGAAAAGTATAAGAGCCTATATGTTTTAAAATATTTCTATCAGCTTTCTTTGTGGTGGTAAAGAACTAGAAATTGAAGGGAGGCCCATTAATTGGGGAATGGCTGAATAAATTGTGGTCTAATAAATTGTGCTGTAAGAAATGATGAGCAGTGTGAGTTTTAGAAAAATATGGAAAGACTTGCATGAAAACATCAAAAATAAAATGAGCAGAATCAAGACAATGCTGTATACAGTAATAGCAATACTGCTTGAATAGTAACTGTAAATGACTAAGCTATTCTGAATAATATGAATATTCAAATTGACCACAAAGGACATAAGAAGGAAAATACTATCCATCTCCAGAGAAAGAGCTGATATATGAACACACGTATTGTATGGTTTCACATACATATCTGTGTCGTATGTTGGCCTTCTCTAGTGTGGCGTTGGGAGGGAAGGAGGGAGACAGCTCGGAATTCAAAACATATCAAAAAAATTTTTAATTGGCAAAGATGGAAAACTACCCCCCCAAAATTATTTATGTTTTCCCTTAAACTCATTCCTCCTCCTAATTTCAATATTTCTGATGAGGGTACCTCCACTTTTTCCAGTTACCGCAGTTATCAACTTTGAATCCATTAGAACATGTAGGTATTGAAAAAGTAAAAAATATCAATAAAATTTATTTTTTACAAAAGACTATTCAGTCCCTCTTGATGTAACTTCCCCTTTAGAACCCTGGATTATAAAATTCTATCTAACCCTTCTTTGAACTTTTTGAAATTCAATCTTCCAAAGTCTGTGGAAACCACGAACCTAAGACTACCATTTTCCTTATTTTTTTTAGATAACAAGATAACTTACATTACACACTATCTGATAAATGATTATTAAATTGAACTGTCAAATCTATCTGAAACTCCAAGATATCAAAGTCATTTTGAATAATACTTTTTAAACAAGTTCTTTTTTTTCCCAAAGCACATTAAGAAAAAGAATTCTCCTTGCTTCCTCCTCCTTCTTAAGGAGACTTCTTAATTGCTCTTAAATATTTAAGGCAAGTCGATTATTTCTTAGCTGCTTTCTTTTTATGTACAAAAGGCATTTCAGCAGATGTCTAGATATTTGAAGTTTCCCATCACTCCTATGGATTGTCTCCATGAAGGATTTGTGATGTGCTTCAGTAACTTAACATCTAATTTCTCTTTCTGACTACATGGTTTATAACACTCTCCTACCACAACATCCCATCTTTCATTCCACTTATCTTTGCCCAAATGCTCTCTAGTTGATGCTTCCTAAATGAAAGTCTGTTGCTCTAAGTTAGAGGTTCTTAACCTAAGTTTTCATGGAGTTGAATTTTTTAAAAAGTATTAGTACTATTTAATATTTGGTTTTGGTTTAAAATTATAATAACTGCATGCAATGTAATTAGTTTCCTCTATAATTCTATGATATAACATATTTTATTCATGCATTTAAAAGCATTATTCTGAAAATAGGTCCAAAATCTTCACCAGACCACTACTGGCTAGTTGCCCCAAACACCACGTTTTTAAAAAGCTCAAGAATATTTGGACCTCTTATTTTTTTACCACGTAAAATTCAATCTCCTTTGACTGGCTTTCCAGACCTTCATAATCTGGATGTAGCCTCCCTATCCACCTTCACACATCACTACTATTTATTATAAACTCTCTACTCCAATTATGCCAATTCTCTCACTTTCCCACAAAATAGTTCAAAACTTTGATGAATCCTTGACCTCATCAATACCAAAAACAGCAAGTCATCCATGCCTTCTCATGCTGGGCAGCTCTTGTCCAACTGCTCCTGAAATGGACCAAATGGACCAGAATCATAACCACAGCATTATCTGGGACTCCTGACACCTTCTCATTGCATGTTTCCAATCAGTTGCCAGAATTTGCTGTTTCTAACTTCACAATATTTCTCCCATCCATCCCCTTCTCTCCACTCACAGAGTAACAGCCTTCGCTCAGGTCCTAACCAACTCTAATCTAGATTATTGCCACAGCTTCCTTTTCAGTCTCCCTGACTCAAGTCCATCCTTCTGTCTCATAGAGTCACTTTCTTCCCTTAAGGTATAGTTTGAACACTTTCTGCATATCTGTTAACACCAAATAATAATGCTCTCCCATCCAAATTACCTTGCATTAAACTACTTTACATAAATGCATATTTGTACACTTTAAGCTGCACATATGTACTTGTTGCCTACCCTTTTAAAACACAAATTCCTTGTAAATAGGGACGATTTTCTTTTGCACTGACCCCTCACAGTGCCTAGAACATAGAGCTTGTTTAGCACTTGTTTAGAAGCAGCCAGGTGGCTCAGTGGATAGAGCACCAGCCCTACGGTAAGGAGGACCTGAGCTCAATTTTAGCCTCAGACACATACTAGCCATGTGACCCTGGGCAAGTCACTTAACCCCTGTTGGCCTCAGTTCCTCATCTATAGAATGAGACAATGGAAAAGGAAATGGCAAACCACTCCAATATCTTTGCCAAGAAAACCTGAAACACAGTCATGGAAGAACTGGACATGACTGAAATGACTCAACAACAACAAATACCTGTTTTGATTGGATGATTGTTCCTACCCAGGGTGCAGTGCTTTTCTTTCCTTTTCCTAATCCTTCTCATTCTTCAGGTGCAAGTTAGATCTCAACTCTTGGAAACACATTAACCAGTAAGTGTCCTTGGACCATAAACCTAGAGCTTTAAAAACCTAAGGAGATCTTTTACTCCAATCCCTTCTTTTTACATAAAGAATCTGGCAACAAAGGAATTAAGCTAACATTGCTGGGGGGTGGCTAATTATTACCTGGTTAGCGGAGGACAGAGAGGTAATAATTAGTAAGATCAGAATTTACGTTTAGGTCCCCCATTCCATGTCCTTTGCCTTTTCCATTCTATTGATTTTTTCACACTCTTCAAACTTATATAGCCCTCACAATGTACATTGTACAATTTAACATGTATGTATGTGCTGTTCTGGATTTTTCACCATGGTTTCACATATGTTAATTTTATCTCCTTAACAAATTCTTAGCTCCTCGAAATCTACTTTTTATTGTTAACTGACAAAACTGACCATCCTGTTTGCTGACTATCTTAACAACTGAGGTCAAGGATGGATCTGGTTTTTTGTTCTTTAGAGTGAAAAGTATGCTCAAAGTAGAAACTGTAAAAAATGGACATAAGATCATTTTTAACTACCAACTATTGCTCAGAAATATAATTTGATCAAGTTTGGTTTTCCAAACTCCACTTCATATTGAGGGGATTCTATTCTTCCTCAGCTACCATTAAAAGGAGCTGAGCTGTTTGCAAACTGGAAACACATAAGGCACTTAGAGACCATTCAATGGTTAAGAAAAGTTTGCTTAGCCATAACACAGAGAAACACGAATACTACAGCACTTAGCTTGGGTTGATGGTAGCTGCCCTTCATTTCCAATGGAGTCTGGGGGGCAGGGCAGAATGTGTTGACTTCACTGGCTTAGAGAATATCTGCCAAATCTTAAGGGCCCAATTCCATGTGGGTAACCTTTTTGATGTCCTTAGGTGACAAAGAAACTTTGTCAACATAGCTAGAGATGACAAAGTCAAGGGAGGGGCAGCTTCAGTGTTCCTGGATCAATCAAAGCTCCTTGCCAATTTTGTAACCTTTCAGGAAAAAAACAAAGAACAGCTCAAACTGGCTGACCATGCCGGTTTAGGCCAGAGTATACAATTAGTTCAATACAAAGGCATTTACTGAAGTGGAATAGCAAGAAAAGTAGAGATAAATTATTTTCTCCATAAATCTGGAGCAAGCCCTACCCTAACTACACATAGTATCAATGGAAAAAGTGCACATACATGGAGAAGGGAATAAACATTTATATGGTGCCTATTATGTGCCACTCATTGTTCTATATGCTTGACAAATACTGTTACTTCATTCTTGAAACACCCCTGGGAAGTAGATGTTATTGTGTCACTTTAAAAGGAATTGGTTTGGCTCCTTTCTTCTTTGCCCAGATTAGCATAGACATTTTTAATGCCATTGTAATCTGGTATGGAATTTCATTTATGTACATACATTAACGACTTGATTTGTGATTTGTGATCTGCCTGTAACTTAAAGTCTTAGAGGGGACACTGAGAAGTTAATGTGTCAAAGAAAGGACCCAGATCCAGGTCTTCCTCACTTCAAGGCTGGCTCTCCCTCCACTACAGCATACAGCCTTTTCTTGGTTGCACCTGGTGATCTCTTGAAATTCTACAGAAAAAGGCACAAATATTCCACTGATATTTGTATCAGTAATAAGTTAACACTTTTATGTAAAATTTAAATTATGGATAATACAGAAGAAGAGGTCACTAGGTTGGATAAAGTATGTTAAGTCTGAGTCGTAATTCAGCAAATATTTATTGAATTTCTACTATGTATGTAACTAGGCTAGGCACTGGGAAAAAATTCCTGCCTTCAAGGAGCTTACAATCTAATGGGCAGGAGGAACTCTGCTGTAGCTTTAATAGCTACAATAATCAATAATTTCCAGGTCATCTTGGGATCAGAAGGACGATTGAAGGCTCTGTTGCCTCTGATATCAAATACAAACTCCTCCTCCACTTGGGTGTCCTCCTCCTCCTCCCCCTCCTCCTTTTCTTCTTCTTCTTCTTCTTCTTCTCTCTCTCTCTCTCTCTCTCTCTCTCTCTCTCTCTCTCTCTCTCTCTCACACACACACACACACACACACACACACACACACGATTCCATCTCCTGAATCTATGCCTTTTTAGGTTGTCTCTCATTTGGAAGGCATACCCTCTTCTCAGAATAGCTAGTTTCCTCTAAAGTTCAGTTTAAATGTTACTTCCTATATTATGTCTTTCCTCATCCTCATTTCTAACCCCCAGATGCTCCGTTAGATTGTATGCTCCTTGCAGGTAGGGACCGTCTTTTGCTTCTTTTTGTACCCTTAGCATTTGGCATAGTGACAGGCTCGTTGTAGGTGTTTAATAAATGGTTATTAATTGATTGGCGCCCCCATCAAAATCACTTTATAGTTACCATATACGTAATTTGTATCTTTTCATAAGTAAATGTTGTTTCCCTCAATAGAATATAAGCTACTTGAGGGCAGAGATTGTTTTTGTCTATATCTCTAGCACCTCAAAGTATGGCACAGTATAAGCACTAAATTAATTAATAATTGCTAAGATTCATATTGTGTTTTAAGGTCTACAAAGAGTTTTGCATATGCTAATTAATTTGATCCTCACAATAACCCTCTGAGGTGGGTGCTTTTATCACCCGCATGTTACAGATGAGGAAACGGAGCTGCGGAGGGAGCAAATGACTTGCCTGATGTCACACAGCTTGTGTCTGAAGTAAAATTCGAACTCAGGTCTCCTGACTACAAGTCCTTTGCTTTACCAACTGTGTCACTTAACTGTCTATTGATTAATTAACAATGCTTATTAATTACCTACGATAGTAATAATACTGCTTATCAACTTGGTTGATTATTTCAAACTTATCCCATATACTACTTGTTCATAACACAGTTACTTGCATGTTGTCTCCCCCATTAGACTGTGAGCTCCTAGAACTGGGACTCTCTTTTACCTTTTGTTGTAAGCCTAGCACTTAGCACAGTGCCTGACATAAAGTAGGTGCTCAATAAACTGACTGACCAATTATTAATAAATTATTATAAATTAATACTATGTATTAACATAGTAATCAATGCTTATTGATTGCTTAATTGAATCATCTGCTTAGGATCATGTAAGTAATCTTGTGGTCTGATATTACCAGAAAAGAGTAGGTTAATATTCTTTTAAGAATATCAATCAGGTTTCCTAATAATATTAAAAGAATGCATAATTGAGTAAGCTGAAATTTAACAAATAGGGATGAATATAAAAATCTCATACCTGGGTCCCAAAAATTAGTATCACAAGAAATTGGAAAGACATATAGCTAGAGGGTAGGTTGTGCGAAAAAAGATCTAATGGTTTTAAGGGACTACAATCTCAAGATGAGTCAACAATGTGATGCAACAGCCAAAAAGCCTAGTATGATCTTAGGTTGAATTAAAACAAATATTAATTTAAGCATTATTTGTTCATCAATAGGCTGCTAGGTGGTGCAGTCATTGGAGTGCAGGACCTGGAATCAGGAAAAGCAGTGTTTGAATATTGCTTCAGATACTTACTAGTTATGTGACACCGGGCATTAAGACAGATCTGGTACAACATCAGAGTGTAAAGCACAGGTTCCCAAGTGAGCAATACCACACCCTGTGGGCTACTGGAAGGATCCAGTAGAACAGTAGTAGCCTCAGATGCAACTGGCAGGGGGTGTTGAATAAATATTAGGGGGTGGTGGAAGCATAAAGAAAGAAGAGAAGATGGGAAAATTTTGAAAAACCATTCATACATGCTTCATCTGTTGTATAACACAGTTGAAGTCATAGTGATTACATTATTTTCCAACTCATCAGTGGTCAAGTCTGCTGACAGGTCTTAACAAGCAAGTGTTGGCAGGCAGGCATGTCCTGCATTGTTGGGAAGTCCATCATGCATTGGCAGGAATATGTGAATGTAATGACTTATTTACAACATGATACTATACAGTTACATGATGCAATATTGATTCACCAAAATTTCAATGCAGGAAAAAACTATAAATTTACAATAGATTATTAAATTTTAAGATGCATCTTTTTTTAAAAAAAAATTGTATTTTTTTGAAATGATGCAAATTTTAAAAAAAAACATTAAAGGGTTAAAAAAGTAGATTTCCAGAAGAGTGCTGAGTAATTTTTTTGAGAAGAGGGTGGTAGGCCAAATAAGTTTGAAAACTTCTAGAAAAAAATCGTAAGACCAAAAAGTTTGAAAATTTCTGCATTTTTTTTAGCAGGGGAGGGAAAGGGGCAGGAAACCAACTGCAAACACAGAGAGCATCAAAACAACCAGATTTTGCTGGTGAAAGATAAGCAGAATAAAGGTAGAAATGATCCTAGGTGGGTAGAAAACAATGACCTTGCCTCCTTAGCTTATCTTCTGTCTCAAATAATTTTTACGAAAAACTGTAAATATCTAACCTTAAATTAGATAATTATCTGGAACAGAGGATTTTGTTCTCCAGACTATGAGTAAAAAGGTTTTATTTTAGCCCAAAGCCTTTCTTCCATTCATTGTACTGGCTTTGACTAAAGAGTTACCCTCCTATCCTTATCGGGGAGAGTTGCTAGCTTCTATATCCTAGCAGACTGGAGCTGAAATAGATTGGATGGCCCAGAAGAGAGGAGTCTAGATGCTAGTACTAGGGAGCAATGATCAAGAGATGCTATGTACTCAGCAGCAAAGCTCAGGTGACCCTAAACAGGAGACACCCTGTTTTCCAGAGTTAAGGCCCAGAAAACAAGCTGTGCTCTGTGCTTGACATGACAACAATCCTTTGTGCTCATCCTCTTGCAAAATCACTTAATTACGGTATTTCTTTGGCCAGCGCCAGGTATTTTCTGAGTTCAGCCAAGCAATGGACAAGCTTGGACAAGTACCATGTTCTGGTCACTAAGCCCTGCTATGGATCAAACTTGTCTCACTGTTACTGTTACCCAATATCCCTAATGAGCAAGTTTGACCATGTCCCTTTCCTATTCAACAAATTCCAGCTGCTTCCTAGAATCACATATCATATTATGCGTCTGGCTTTCAAAACCGTTCCCAACCTGATCTCTTTCCACTTTTCCAGTTTTCTTATATTCTACTCTCATGTACTCTGTGATCCCAGAGACACTTTCTGTAATGTTATGCAGGGTGGGACTTTTTTACTGTTTTCCTTTTTGGACCACTGAAGTAATCAAATGCCTTTGATTAAGTCTTACTAGGTGCTAAGCCCCAGCCCACACTCTTTTGCTAATTAGTTGTGAAGCCTTGGGGCCCTGAACAAGGTATATAAACTCAGAGGTTAGTGTTTCATTTGGGGCTCTCACTTACTGGAAGAGTGTTGGAGTGGAGACTCTGGGTAGCCCCTCCCCATCCCAGCCCTGAAGAAAACCCAGATATTGGTGCTTCTCTTTTTGGTAACTATGTATGTGATATCTTGATCAGACAAAACCTGTCTGTTGAACTGTGTTACATGCTCTGTTGATATTTTCTGTTTGTAATTTCTATTTGTATTTGCCCTGAAGTTCAGGGTGCTGGCTCTCCCCCTGAACTAAGTGAATGATATATGTATATTTAATTAAAGTAAGATTGCCAACCCTTTGAAGTTGCTTTACTTAGAAAAGCAGATCAAAGAACCTGTGCTGGCAGTTCTTGTTGCTGGTCTTGTTGGGTCTTACACCTCAGCAGCAGCTACTAGCTGCATTGTTACCTCCTTGCTGTTCCTCCAACAAAATATTCCATATTCTCACTTGAGCCTTTTCACTGGCTATCCCCTCATGCCTGGAATGTTCTCCTTCCTCTCTTCTGCCTCCTGGCTTCCTTCAAATCTCAGGTAAAATTCCATCTTCTTCAAGAAACCTTTCTTGGTCCTTCCTTCTGAGGAACATTACCTTACTCTGTCAATTCCTTCAACACAAGTCTTAATACAACATGGGCCATCCCTGAGTTCAGTGATTCCTGCTTCAATTTGAACCAGGGCTCCAGGATCAGCTACAAACCCAAAGAGGAGGCAGCTTAGTAAGTATAGCACCTTCATTTCAGGGGCTATACTCATCTTCCTCAAAAGTTTTCTTTTTCTTTTTTCCTACCACGTAAAGTTAAAACTCATTTGCCTGGCATTTAAAGACTCTTTTAAAGCCTGGTAAGCTCACCTGCCAAACTATGAACAACTCTGACAATCTCTTCCCCCTTTCCCCCTGTTTTTCTCTTATTCTTAGGTTCCTTCTCCTAACTCCATCACTGGGCATTAAAAAAAAAGTCTTTTGGACTGCTGCCAAATACAGGCTAAGTTAGGCAGTATGCTGTTCTTAGGAATGAAATCCTCCCAGTTTCCTGAGTAACAAAATTCTTTCAAGTTGATTAGAAAAAACCTTCTGAAAGAGAGGCAGGGAAGGAATACCCTTAGAAAGTACTGAGTGCCTCAGATGGTCTTTATGCTCCTAAACCACATATCTTTACAGCTGAAAAGTACCTTGAATACTGCGACTTCTATATCCCCTTAATGCTTTCAGCTGAGTTCCACCCCGCCCCCACCAGCACTTAGCACAGTGCCAGGCACCCAGAAAGCTGTTAAAAAATATTTTTTGATTGACTGAAGGGACTTTCCCCTCGGGACCTGACACTGAACTTTGTCTCAGACCTCTTTACCACTCTTATCAGGTGATTTGTATTGCACAATTATTCGTATTTAAGTCCTACACTTCTATTAGCCTAGATTCAAGGGCAGGGTCTTGGGTAAACTTTGTGTCTACCCCCAACAGTGTTCTGAATACAATAAATGTTTAAATAGGCTTACTGAATTGAATGGTCATTTAGTAAAATTCTAAGATTTCTACAATTCTCTCAATTTTATATTTATCTCATTCAAAAGTTTAATTTAATCCTTTGCCCAGTTCTACTTTGAGTCAGACTGCATTAATAAACACAAGAACCAACGAACAAGAGCTGAGCTAGGACATTGACTAGGTCTGGTAACAAGGGGCTTTCACGTGCATTCGATCATCACAACAACCCTATGATGAAGGCAAGACAGGTATTGTTAACCCCATTTCAAAGATGGAGAAATTGAGTTTCAAAGCCATTATTGGGACTTGAACTCAGACCCAGACCTTTTTGACTCCAAGATGAGTGTTCTCTGTACTAAATACATACTTTTCCACCAAGTCACACGGCTTCTCACTACAAACATCTCAACATGTTTATGGCAGTACGTTCAGGTTTGCTCCTAGTGCGGGAACTCTGAATTTACTAGTCTCTGCTCCCTCTTCCAAACTATCTTTACTTACAATCTACCAGAGCAAACTAGGAATACAAATTCTGGCCTGTAGCCCCTAAGTCCCCGCGGCTCCTCTCACACTCTCCCCTCCCCCCAAACCCCGCAGGCACTGATACAGCCCGCAAAAACGGTTTGCCTCCCTCCCTCTGCCATTAAAATTCAGGATCCACAATCCAAGAGAGAACTGCCACCGATTGGTGGCAAGGAGGAAAGTGGCGCACAGGGTGAGATGCCAGCTGATTTCTCTCTTTCTAGTTGGGTCTGGAGAGTACTGGAGTTGCGTTATTCTTCACCCTCACTAGCGCCACAAGAGTTGGTAAAAGCTCTAACCAGAAGCCTTTGCATTTAAGATTTTGCACTCCTGCTGCCTAATCCCTGAACGGCCTAATTAGTCTTTCCCAGGAGTTGGAGAGAAGAGTGGGACTCAACGAGATCAAGCCACAGGATTATGGGGTCTCAAAAGTTAGAGAGAAGCTTCCATTACGGATCCTCCTCCAGCTGTTGTTGCGCAGATCTTTAATCAGTACCCCAACTCGGCAGAGAGCTGCAGGTCTGAAAAAATCCCTAGGGCAATCCCTCATCCTCCTCCCTTCCTCCCGGTCCAGTTCTCCAGTCCTCCTTTCAACAGGTTAGACGCAACCTCAGCCCCCGAATCAGAGCCAAAGAGAGGGTAGGTACAATCGAACGGTCAAAAAACCCTGCTGGCCGAACTGACCTGAGATTCCTCCGCCCACCACGATAACATCGTATTTGTTGCTCATGGTGCACGCTCACTCAGCGCGCCTGTGACCACAGCTGTTTCTGCGTCTGTCTTGACCCCTGGCTCAAATTTCTCTCCACTAGGTCTCTTGGGCTCCGTGCCCTCGGCCTTATATAGAGCTGCTCCAAAGGGTTCAGAAACTGCTCCGCCTGCTGATACGCCAAGCGCTGGGGGAGGAGAAGTGGGTTTAGTAGGAGGGAAGTGGTGCCGCGGCCACCGCCCCTTATTCCCTCCCCTCCTATCCCAACCCCAAATCTGCGCCGGTAGTCCAAAAACCACCCTCATCCTCACTCTCCCCCAGCACACGCACACACCCCAATGCTTCTTGGTATCAGGCTAGAGGAAGGGGTACTCGGACCTGGGTGAACAAAAGAGGTCAGTTGGAGCTACGCGAAGCAGGAAAGGAAGCCGCGAGGGTTGAATGATTTCAACTTTAATGCCCAGTTAACCCTGGTCCACTTGGCATGTCCTTCAGTGTAGTCAGTAGTCTATTGAGGTCGGGGGACGGGAAAAGAAGCGGAGAAAAACTTAAAAGAATGGGGAAGCCTAACCGTAATAGGACTGTATCGGTTTGCCTCCAGCTGTGCGTAGCGTAGAGACAGAAGGTGGAAAGTGACCGGTTGTAAACTCCAAAGTCCTCCTAACATCTCTCTCCCCGCTCCTTATTTATTTCTACATCCCAACTTTTCACTCCTAATTCTCTCCTGAAATCCAGTGTCATCAACTTTCTCTTGTACATTTCCTGAATATCCCCAAAGATCAAACTCAAAATGCTGAAGCAGTTCATTATCCTCTGCCTCCCCATCTACCCATCTTCCAAATTTCTCTCTTTTCCTTGGCGCAACTCTCATTTTGTCAGGCACTTAAGTTTATAAGTTCAGGGTTATCCTCAATTCTTCCCTCTTCCCTATTTGCAGTTTGGTCTTTTTTTCAGTCCCGTCTGACTCCTCCTGACTGTTTTGGAGATTTTCTTGGCAAAGGTATTAGAGTGGCTTGCCATGTTCTTCTCCAGCTCATTTTACAGATGAGCAAAGTGAGGCAAATAGGGTTTAGTGACTTGCCCAGGGTCACATAGCCAGTAAGTGTTTAAGGCTGGATTTGAACTCCTGCAAATGAGTCTTCCTGACTCCAGGCCCCAGCCTCTATCCACAGTGACACCTAGCTGTTCTAGCTCCCCTACTTATACCCACCCAGATCTAATCAGGTATTTATTTTTAACCACACACTATGACTCAAATCTTGCTTGCCCAGCCAACCTCCCCTCAAATTCATCACCTTGGGCTTGGAGTCCTGCTAAGTGGCCTGTCTTTCCCATCTGTCACCATCTCCAATTTATGTGCCAAAAGAGCCTTCCTAAGGCTTGTCTGACCCTAGTGCTCCCTCCCTCCAAAATCCTTAGCAGTAAATCACTGCCAATAAAAGATGACAGGAAAATAGACATTTATGAAGTGTCTATTATGTGCCTATTAACTCTGGGGGTAGAATGAAAGGACTGGATCTGTGATTTCATTTGGTATAGGTAACGCCTAGGTGTTGAAATTTCTTCTATCAAGGCAGTTTGACACCTCTGCCAATTACAGTTTTAGGGAGCTGTGGGAAGTTAAATTAATAGTCAAGTTAAACTGGGGCAGCTAGGTGGTGCAGTGGATAGAGTGCAGGGCTTTGAGTCAGAAAGACTCATCTCCTTTAGTTCAAACATGGCCTCAGACAGTTCCTACTTGTGTCACCCTGGGCACATCTCAACCCAATTTGCCTCAGTTTCCTCATCCGTAAAATGAGCTGGAGAAGGAAATGTCTAACCACTCCGGTATGTTTGCCAAGAAAACCCCAGATGGGTTCACAGTCAGACACAACTGAAAAATGACTAAACAAAAGAAGTTAAACTAACTGTCTAGGTATCATAAAGCCAGTAGGTGTCAGAGGTAGTATTGGAACTCAGGTTCCTAATTCCAGGGGCATCTCTCTGTCTACTATATTACATTTCCTATAATAGCTGATGGCGTGTGATGAAAAAGATGACCTCATTTGGTCATATAGCCCCATGAAGTAGGTGCTATTATTATGCCCATCTCATAGATGATGAAAACGAGTCTGAGAGGGGTTGACGTGCCCATATCATAACGATGTTAGGTGTTCCAGGTAGGATTAGAAGCAAAGTCGTCTTGATTTCAAGAGGAGTGTTGAAACTATCTATAAAAAATAAACAAACTCCTCAACCTGATGTTCCAGTCCATCACTATAACCTTGTTCCCATTGACCTTTCTAGCCTTACTTTCATCAACTCTGTACTTTAGACAAAGAAGAAAAATGACACCAAACTTGACAGTTATGATCCACCCCTGTGCTTTTGCACACACTGTACACTAGTCTTGGAATGTACTTACTACCTGTTTATTTCTACTTGGTAGAATAGATATCTGTTTTCAAGGCTTAGTTTGGATGCAACCTCCTCCCAGAAACCTCTTATCTCCCTACTCCTCAGTATTTCTTCCCTCCTTGGTTTTACTGGTGCTATACACCTCTCTGTTCTATACTTATATAATAGAAGATAAAATCTCTGAAGGAAGGGATTTCCTTTTTTCCTTCCTTCCTTCCTTCCTTCCTTCCTTCCTTCCTTCCTTCCTTCCTTCCTTCCTTCCTCCCTTCTTTCCTTCTCTCTGTTTCTTTCTCTTTGTACTTCTCCCTTCCTTCCTTCTTTTGTTCTTCCTTTCTTTTTCTTTCTTTCTTTCCTTCTTTTTCTTTCTCTCTTTCTCTCTTTTGTCCTTCCTCCTTTTCTCCTTTCTTTCCTTTATTCTTCCTTTCTTCTCTGTAATCCCATGACTTAGCACAGCAACTTCTTAATAAATATCCATTGAATGTAGTAGAAGATCCAGCTCCAATGTCATCACCTCAAGAAGCCTTCCCTGAACACCCAGTATAGCAACAGCCTTCCTTCACCTAGAACTTTGTTTTGTAGCTAAGTCTAGTATTTCATATTATTTGTAATTGTGTTTTTCACCCTACATTAAGGCAGTGGCCATGTTTTCTCTAATTTTTTTTTCTTTCTGGTCACCTAGCATGGTGCTCTGTATAAGTACAATAGGTGTCTAATAAATAGAGGCAGCTAAGTGGCACAGTGAATAGAATACCAGGCCCAGAATCAGAAAGACATAAATTCAAGTCCAGCCTCAGTCATTAGCTGTGTGACTCTGGGTAAGTCAGTTAACCTCTCTTTGCCTCAGTTTCCTCAACTGTGAAAACGAGGATTATAATTGCACCTACTTTGAAGGGTCGTTTTGAGTACCAAATGAGATAAAATTTGTAAAGTATGTAACACAGTGCCTGACACATAGTAGGTGCTGTATAAGTGCTTATTCTTTCCCCCTTTTTACTACATCCCCTTATTTAAGATGTATGAATTTAATGAATAAATGAATAAGCATGTCCCTGATGGTTTGGTTCAATCTTGCTAAAGAATGTGTAGCAATCTACCAGACTTAACATCTAAAACACAATGTGAACCCTTAGAAACACACAGCAAAACCAAGAATGAGACCTGAGGATTTTAATATACTTAGCTCAGCCTTCAGGGATTATATAGAGATGGGTTGTGACCATCCCCTAGCCATTTCAAAAAGCAGTGGCAGAGAAATACAAGGCTACCAATAGACTAGGAAGAGCAGAGGGTAGCAGTTGAACATATAGAATCTTGAGATTTAGAATTGGTAGGGATCTTAGACATCATTTAGCCTAACTTCCTCATCTTAGGGTAGCTGAGGCCCGAGAAAGGAGAAGTTAAGTTACTAGCACAAGGTAACAGATCTGAGATTCAAACCCAGACTCTGTTCTGCCCTAAACTTAGTACTTCTTTCAATATGTCATATAGCCTTCATATCACTTGATAACCTTGTCAGCCTTCTCTCCTTTACCCAAATATCCCTCAGGCTGAGGACTGCTCATTTATGCTATCTCCTCTTCCTGACTTCCCAATTACTATCAAGAATATTATCATCTTCCTAGTCACCCAAGCTTCCCTCATGGTCAACGTGCCATCCGGGACTCCTCAATCTCTCCCACTGCCTACATCCAATCTATTGCTAAGTGTTGTCGATGCTGCCTTCATTATATCTCAGGTATATGACCCTTTTTCTCCTCTTATGCTGCCAACACCCTAGTACAGGCCCTCAACATCTCATACCTAATGCAGTAGCCTTCTGGTTGGTGTCCCTTCCTCAAGTCTCTCGCCACTCCAATCCATCCTTCAGTATATCAGAGTGAGCTCCTTAACAGAGTGATCTTCCTGAAGAGGTCTGACCATGCCATTGCCCTATTCAATAAACTCCAGTGGATCCCTCATATCTATAGGGTCAAATGCAAAATCCTGTTTGGCCTTTAAAGATTTTTATCACCTGCCAATAACTTATCTTTTCATCTTCATTGGGCATCACTCCCCTCTATGTACTCTATGGTTCAGACATTGGCCTCCTTGCAGCTCCTTAAACAAGACACTCCCTCTTTCATGTCTGGATATTTTCCCTGGCTGTCCTTCACATCTGGAATTACACCCTACTCATCTTCACCTTTTGGTTCCCTGGCTTCCTTCAAGTCTCAGCTAAAATCCCACCTTCTTCAAGAAGCTTTTCCTTCTACTTTTTAATGCAGTCTTTCCTCTGAGATTATCTCCAATTTATCCTGTATAGATCTTGTGTGTACGTAGTTGTTTGCTTGTTGCCTCCCTGTTAGACTGTAAGCTTCTTGAGGGCAAGGTCTTTTTTTTAACCTTTCTTTATATGCCCAGTGCTTACCCTAGAACATAATAGGTGTTTAATAATAATACTTGTTAACTTCATTTCACTTGACCTCTGGGTGAGGAGAGAGGTAGTGTTAGTACCAGCAGGAGAGGCTGCTGTGGATACTTGATCTCCCCATCCAGGCTTCCAAGTGACCATGGTGCTTATGTCTCTTTTTTCCTGATCTTAGAACAGTGAGTATCAGAGATAGATGAAGAAGCTTATGACGACTTAAACTTCAAAAGTTTGGAAGAGCCAAAGGAAGTCCAATAGGAGGTTACGATAGTCAACTGGCAGCCTCACAAGCTGGGCCTGTGTAGGAACCAGCTATTAGGTCCACATTGCTTGAACTAGAAAGTAGCAAATCAACCTGGTAGCTGAAACAGTATGTCCTACAAGCAAAAGACCGATTCATCCGTTGGCTATGCCACACTTAGAAGTGAACCCTTCTCAGGGACTGAGGTATATAAAGAAAAGAACGTTCCTCATTTCAGAAGAATAGGTTTGTGCTTCAGCCTTTGCTGTGCCTTCTCAGCAAATATCTATTTGAAAAAGTTTATAGCATTCAGTCATTTGTCAGTTGTGTCTGATTCTTCATGACCCCTTTGGGGTTTTCTTGGCAAAGATACTGGAGTGGTTGTCCATTTCCTTCTTCAGCTCATGTTATAGATGAGGAAACTGAGGCAAACTGGGTTAAGTGACTTGCCCAGGGTCATACTATGTATATGAAGTCAAATATGAACTCAGGAAGATGAGACTTCCTAACTCTAGGCTGGGTGCTTGATCCACTGCACCACCTAGAGCTGCAAGTTTGAAAAAGCTAATAAATTTTAATTTATTAATTTATACTGGGGAGAGAGCAAATGATCAAATGATAATGGGACAGTAATCACTTATTAGAGCGTGGAGGGGAGGAGGAGGAGCTAGGTAAGACAGAGGCTCGTGAGAAATTGTATAAGAAAAAGCCCATCTAGCCTGTGTGGGTTCCTCACTTTGGGAACCTGACCTGCCAGTGCCAACGTGAACTGGGAATGTGGCCCCAGAGCTCAGGTGCTATCCAAAGTTTTTGAAGTATTTTCCACATAATAACCCTGCCTGAAAGGTTGTATTAGTTATTATCCTCAATTTTCATATGATAAAACTGAGGCTCAGAGAGTTTAAATGACTTCCCTAAGACCATGGTTAGCATCATAACCTGAATTGGAGTTCAAGTTTTCTAAGAGCAGAGATTTTTCTACTACTGCACACATGTCGACAAAACTTATAAATGTTCCCACCACACTTCCTGATGTAGCTAGCCATAGTAGGGAAGAGCGTATGAGGTGTCCTGTTAGACCTATTCCAAGTCAATTATATACTATCTGTAGAAGATACAGATTTTCCAAAAATCTGTCACTTGCAAAGTGTCAGGCATTATATAACTATAAAACATTACTTTTACCTAAAGATATTACATGTTGTTCTGTAATGGAAACAATCACAGAAATAAGATCATAGAATTTGACAGATAGAAGGGACCTCAATGGTTACCTAACTCAACCCTGTACACATGGAGGAAAATCTCCACTATAACAAAATGCTTCAAGACTGTCAGTGGAGGGGAGCCCACCACCTGCTGAGGCACTCCATTCAATTTTCAGAGAGCGGGGTTGTTTTTTTTTTTTTAGCAATCCTTTTTTCCTGACATTAAGTCTAAGTTGGGATTTTTGCAACTTCTACCCAGTTATCTTGAGACAGCGTGATGGCTCAATGGTTTGAGTGCTGAAAGACCTGAGTTCTAACCCAGTCTCATATGCTCACTAGGTATGTAACCCTGGGCAAGTCACTTAACCTCTGTTTGTCTTACTCCACTGGCGAAGGAAACAGCAAACCACTCAAATATCTTTGCCAAGAAAACCTCAGAGTCACAAAAAGTCAGACACAATTGAATGACTAAACAAGAAAAGCCCCATTTATCTTGGTTCTGCCTTCTGGAACCAAACTGAACAAGTTTAATGTTCTACTTGACAGCCCTACAAATATCTGAACCCAGATATAAAGTTTTCTTTTCATAAGCTAGCATACCCATTCCTCATATGACAAGGTCGTGAAGCCCTTAACTATCCTGGATGTCTTCCTGTCTATGCTCTGCATCTTTGTAATGTCCTTATACTGTGTCACCCAGAATAGAGCATAGTACTTCATGTGGGCTCCAACTAGGGCAGATTACTGGAAACTTCACATCGCCTACTGAAGGCCCAGATTGCGTTATGTTTCTTGGCTTCTGTGTCACATTGTTAACTCGTACGAAGCTTTCTGTTCATTAGATCCATTAGAGCTTTTTAAGATAAACTGCTCCCTAACCAGGCCTCCACCATATTATATTTGTAAATTTGTTTTTTTGAGCAACTCTACATCTATGGCCATTGAATATCACTTTGTTAAATTCAGCCCAGTGCTCTAACCCTTCAGGAGGTATTTTATCAAATGCTTTGTTAAAGCACAACAAATTATATGAGCAACATTCCCTGACCTCTTTGTTTGGTAACTCTGCTTTCTGAAAAAGAGGAATAAGGTGAATTTCTCATGGCCTTGATGAAACATACTGGCTCTTTGTAATCCTTTCTTCTTTTCATAAATAACCATGGCCTTAATGATCTATTTTAGATTTCCCCCAAGAAATAAATTCAAACTCACTAACATAGATAGTAGACTACTTTTCCCCTCTTTTGAAAATCAAAATAATATCTGTACATTTCTCATTTGATATAATCTTTCAAAGATTACTGATCATGGCTCAAGAAACACACGTTCCTTCTTTTGGTACCCAAGGATATAGTTCCTCTGCTTCAGGAGACTTGAATTCACGAATTTTCTTCCTATTTTAAGCATCTATCCCTTTTAGACTTTTGCAAAATTGAAAATCATAAAGAATAGGATCAGAGGGGATGAGATATGAGGAAGAGACCCTTTTATGTATAGCTGAATCATACTGCACCTCTTAAAGGATATGAAACTTTGAATAGCTCCACTGTATATGAAAAACCATCGGAAACAATGACTACTTCAGTACTTACTCCTTAGTCGTTCTCCTGCATATGAGACAGGAGGAGTTGGGAAGAATAATGGGTGGTCGCTGTAAGCTTGCGTGAGGTCCCTCACTGATGGAACCAAACTCTGAATCAGGAAGAGTATTCAGTAGGATAGGCTTTCACCTCCTGCCTAGAATGTGCTAAACCTCAGAGCCGAAGCCCTGAAGGAGCAGAATCAGAGAGGCTTCTGCCAATCTTAGGCAAAGGGATTCTGCTTTTTCTCAAGGCTCAGGAATACCCCAGCTAAAAGAGTCTAACTGCACACCATTCAAATATAAGGATGAGTCAAGTCAAGTGTAAAGTGGTGGGAATTATAGCTTCCAATTAAAGATCAAACCTGAGAGGTCCAGTGAATTAACCCATACAACAGAGGTGTCATGCTCTGTGAGTAACAACCTCATCTCAGCCACCTATCCAGCAGAGTGAGTGGCAAGCCCACCTGAGCCATTCATCCACATCCCCTCTCGGAGGACAGTCTGACCTCACAACAGGGTGGCACATTCATCATTCATTTCACACTTTACAGTGGATTCCATGAAGACTCTGTAGCTGTACAGTTGTGTGTTACTTTGGCCACATATGCTGCTTAGACATTTGCCTCACTTCTATTTGTTTGTGCCCTCTGTTCCCCATGGACTCAGTATATTTGTGGGAGATTAGGTCTCAAAGATTGGGGGCAGGGAGGAAGGAATCTTTTGTAACTACTGCTTTTGCTATGCCAAATGAAAAAAATGCCTTTGTTAACAGGTAATGAATCTATACTTAAGAACCCTGAGGATAGGGTGAAATCTAACCCACCTGGTCTTCCAAGCAGAGAAGACTATTAGTCAAGGTTAAACATTAATATTGTTTTTCAGCACCAGTGATACTATGTGCCTGCAAATCTCTAAACCAGGGGTGGGGAACCTGGGGGCCCCAAGGCCACATGTGGCCTTCTAGGTCCTCAAGTGCAGCCTTTTGACTGAGTGCAAGTTTTATAGAACAAATCCTTTTATTAAGGGGATTTGTTCTGTAAAGTTTGGATTCAGTCAAGCACTTTCCTCTCCAGACTATACTCTGGAACTCCTTCCCCATGCTCCAGCTCTTTATCCTGAACCTTCACTCTGCCCTGGAATTCACACATTGAAAGTACCCACTACCCCTTCTACCTCTCCCTCTGATTGATTGCTTCTGGAAGCTCCCTTTAAGGAGGGTGCCCAGGCAATTTCTGTCTCGTTCCACTTTAGGTTGAACTCTGGACTTCCTCCAACCCCTCCCCATCCCCCACCGTTTTTGTCTCTTTCCCCTTTCAGCTTCCTTTTATGTGTTGTCTTCTCATTAGAATGTAAGCTTCCTGAGGGTAAGGACTGTCCTTTTTTCTATTTGTATTTGTATTCCCAGTGCTTGGCACACAAGCACATAATAAATGCTAGTTGACTAGATAAAGATGGGTTAAAGCCCATGAAATAACATAATACATATCATGCGGGAAATCTATAATCAGAAAGGGAAATGGGCTATGTATGTAGGGAATGACAGATAAATGCACAGCCCCCAATGCTTACATTGGTACCCATGAAATGTTAAAGGGATGACTTTCAGTATGGTAAGTATATCCTTTATGGATGCTTTGCGGACAAGAAATACATAGCACAAGAGTGCATGGAATGTGTTGTGACTTGCACTGTTGAAAGGAATGTCCACATTGATGAGATTCAGTATTGAAGTCACCTCCCAAACTCTAACTGTGAGCTCTTTGAGAATTGGAACATGGACTTTGTATTTCTTTTCGCGGAATTGTATTTCTTTTTGTCCTTCATAGAGCCCATTATACTGCATTCATATAGCACTCTAGCTAGGTGATCATCATTAAGTATACTCATTTTTGGAATGGATATAAACTACATGATACACAGTATTGAGGTAGTGTAGATTTGCAGAAATGGTCATGTTTCCCTGCATTTTTCCTGATATCTGCCTTAATGGCTTCTCTTTTATGCAGAATATGAGAGCGGAAAAGTACCTAAGACATCACAGCATCATCCATCTTAGAGATGAGGAAACCAAGGTTAAGGGAAGAATAGCAAATTGCCAAGGGTCATATTGCAAGTCCTTTTCTCTGTTTTCACTCCCTGCCTTGCTTCTCTTATTCTTTACAACAAGGAATTCTGTTTTCCTCTAGTTTGAGTTATTTGGCCTTGAATACAAATGAAACCCATGTGTCTTTTAAGATCAGATTATATTTTTATTTTATTCTTTATTAGAAGATTGACAAAGAGATAGTGTCTCTACTGACTCGTTCCTTGCAGAAGGATATTTCTACAAGTCTCTTGCCATAGGAATTTTTAATAAAGACACAGGCTGGACAGAGCTCATCAGATATGATCTATATTGTATAGTTTGCTTGTTTGAGGAGGAAAGAAGGGGGAATGGATTCTGCCACTTCTACTTCCCAAATATACCATTTGGGGGGTCATCTTACTATTATTCTTCCAATCTTCCTGGCTAGATACCTGAATTCTTCTTTCACCCTTTTTAATTCCTCATTCTGATGTCCAATATGTCATTAGCTTTTTATATATTTTCATTTCACCTGCCTCTCAGATTTATGTCTGTATCTTAATTCCCATGGCAACCACCCTAGTCTAGGTCTTTATTATTTCAAATCTAGACTTCTGAAATAGCCTTCTAATAGTCCTCTCTCTTTGTCTTCCAATTGCATCCTGTATATTCTGAAAGACTGATCTTCTTTAAACAGTACTTCTTTCTTGTCACTCCCTTCTCAAGAATTTGCAGTGGCTACTGATTGCCTTCTACACCAATCGCAACCTACTATCCTTGGAATTCAAGCCCTCCCAAACATGGCTCTGCACTAGTTATTCAATCTTATCTCCTATTGTTTACTAGGGAGCATATAAATTTAAAGAGGGTAGAGTAATTGACCTCAGTTTCCTTGTCTATAAAATGAGATCGAGGCAGCATGGCATTGTTTGTAGAAGGCTAGAGTCATGAAGATTGGTTCAAGTCCTGTAACTAATACAACATATTAAATATATAATTATAGACAAGTCATTTAATCTCTTGACTCCTGAGGCAACTCTCTATGACTAGAAATTAAAGATGAGTTATTAATCTACATTGGTGGATAGAATTTCCATCTCTGCCATTTCCTACAGAAATGTCAATATAGCTCAAGACAAAAAACAAATGGGAGGGGAAAGGGAATGCTGGTATTACTTCCCAGGCCCATCGTGAGAAAGGCACATTATAAACCTTAAAGCATTATAAAAATGTGAGTCGCTATTATTAACAATTTTGTTGACTGTTGGTATCTTCTTTAAGCATATTTCTGTAATCATGTATATATTATTCTTTCAGCCCTACTTTTCACTGTATGTAATTTCATCCATGTGTTTTGATGTTTCTGAATTCTTCATATGCATAATTGGTTATGGCACAATAATACTCCATTATATTTGGATGTTATAATTTGTGCAATGTTTCCCAGTAATTAAGCACATAATTTGGTTCTAAGTTTTTATTATCAAAAATAATCCTGCTGTGAATATTTTTGTATGGATGTCTTTTCTTGCTGTCATTAATTTCCATGCAGTATAAGCCCAGTATTGATATCGCTGAATCAAAGAATATATGAATAAATTTGTGTACTTTCTTACATACTTCCAAGTTGTACAGAATGGTTAGACCAATTTCCACATTTATAATCTTTCTCCTGTTTTTTGTTAGTAATATATGGAAATGCTTATGGCTTTTATTATTTACTGCTATTTTACTGAAATAATTGTCTTGGTTAATTTTTTGTTGATCCTTTAGGATTCTCTAAGTAAATTATCATATTGTCAGGAAATAGAGATAACTTTGTTTCCTTTCTGTGTATGTGAGTTCCCTTATTTTACTTCTGTTTTGTCTTATATAATAGCTATTATTTCTAGTACCATATTGTGTAATAGTGAAGACAGTGAAGTTGTTATTCTTGCTTCACTTTTGACACATTTGGCAAAGTTTCCCACATTTCTCCGTTTCAAATGACACTAGCTCTTAGTTTGAGATAAATATTTTGATCATCTGTAAGAGAGGCATTTTCATTCCTACCTTTATTTTTTTTTACCATTTTTAACAAAATAAGTGTTATTGAAGGCTTTTTCTCCATATATATGTTTGTTAAGTTTTTTAATACAAATATGAGCATGCTAATAATTTTCCTTACATTTCTGGTATATATCCAACTTAGTTATAATAAATAATTCTTGGATGTGTTGTAATCTTTTAAAAACTCCATTTTAACTGGTTGTACTTGTTTAACTGATTCTTGATGTCCCATAGAGTTATTAGCTTCCACTTGCCCAATTCTAATGTTTAACAAATTGTTTTCTTCAGTTAGCTTTTATACCTCCTTTTCCATTTTGCCAGTCTATGGCCTTTGTTTTTCTATGTTGCTTTTTGCTCATGGTATTTGCCTTTTTCCTGACTTTTAAAGTTGATCTATGCTCCTGGGGCACAGCGGGCACTGTCCCACATTTCTTGTGTAGGGGGCTAGAGGTCTGGTTATTGGCTTTGTGTGCTGGTGCCTCAGGTTCTGGCAGCTAGTAGCTGTATCCTGTGGTTACTGGTGCTGAGCTGGAGCTGGTAGTTGTGGCTGGTGTGTCTCAAGGCCAGGTGGGGTTTTCTGTGTTTCCCCAGGGTTACACTAAAGCTTGTGGGGTGGGGTGTAGGAGTGGAGGTGGTCTGGCCACTGGAGGTTACCTCCTTACCTGGGACTGCACTAGAGCATGAGTAGGCTCAGCCACAAGTGGACACCAGTCTGCTGGAGCAAGTGGTGGTTCTCCATTCTGGTGTCTGCTGGTTCTTCTTGCTGTGCCAAAGCACATGGGGGATGGGGAGTGTCCTGATGTTGGTGCTTGCCTGCTCCACAACCCTGGGGCTCAGGATCTCCTGCTGGTCCACTGAGGTGGGACTTGCTGCTGACTTGCCAGGATGCTCCCATTCTGTACTGGTCCCCTTCAGCCACGGCAAGAGGGAATTTTCCCATTAATCCCCCTAGCCTTATGAGCTAAAGACTACTGCATTCCATCTTTCTACTGGCTCCACTGTTCCAGGATTTTTTCTGGGGCAGTATTTTCTGGTTTTTCAAGGTCAATAAAGGAGGGCGTGAGTGACTTATGGCTTACTCCATCATCTTAGCTTCTGTAACTCGTTATACTTGTAACAACACTTATTTCATAGCAATCATTTGTTACGTTTATTATATTTGCAAGAATCACATAAACATGCCAACATATAAAAAGTCCAAGAAAGAGAATTATATTAGAAATCATGAGCCTCTATTTTGTATAGTTTCTTTTTGACATATAAGTCCATCATTTATCAATCTGACTAAAATTTAAAATGATAGTAACAAAACTACTCTTTTTGTATGTTCCTTTTTTAGTCTGTTTCTTGTTTTCTTTTATGGATTTAAAATGTTTGGTTAATGCTCTTTTTTGCATATTTATCCCCATCCTGTAAGCTATCACTCCCATTCTCCTTTCCCCAACTAGAAGCCCTTCCTTGTAACAAATATACATTTTCCAGCAAAATAAATCAACTCATGCCCAAGAAAGCACATCTCAGTCTGTATCTTCAGTCCATTACCTTGCTCTCAAGTTGTGGGAAACATGTTTCATCATTAGTCTTTTGAAGTCACTGTAGTCCACTACTTTGATCAGAGTTCTGAGGGCTTTTGAAATTGTTTTTCTTTTTATTATTAATGTTGTAGCTATGTAAATTGTTCTTCTGGTCTTGCTTATTTCACTCTGTACTACTTTCTACATTTATCTGAATCTATCATATTTGTTATTTCATGATGAGCAATAATATTCCATTATATTTATACACCACACTTTGGCCATTTCCCACTTGGGGGGGACTGTTTTTGTTTCCATTTCTTTGCTAACACTAGTTGATCTGTGCTTCTGGGGCACAGGGGGCACTCTCCCACCCTTCTTGTGGTGTGGGCTAGGGACCTGGTTACTGGATTTCTGTACTGGGGCCTCAGATGCTGGCAGCTGGAGGCTGTAGAGTCTGTAGCTTATCTGGTGCTGAGCTAGAGCTGGTGGTGGTGGCTGGTGTGTGCAGTGACCAGGTGGGATTTTCTGCTAATGCAAAAAAATTCTGTAAATATTCTTTTAGCTATAAGTCCTTTCCTTCTATCCCGGATTTCCTTGGTATATATGCCTGATAATAGTATTACTAGATCAAAGGTACACACAGTTTAGTGATTTGGGGGATATAATTCCAAATTGCTACTACAAAATGGTTGAAACAATTCACATCTCCATAAATAGTGCATTAGTGTGTTTATCCTCCTACAAACACTCCAACAGTTCCTATTTTCTTCTTTTGTCACCTTTGCCAATCTGATCAATGTGAGGTGGAACTTAAGGGTTTTTAAAATTTGTGTTTCTGTATTAGTCCTTTGGAACATTTTTCAAATGGTTGTAAATTGTTTCTGTTTCTTCATATGAGAACCGTTTATATTCTTTGACCATTAATCCTTTGAGGTTTGGCTCTTGTTTTTATATATTTATACATTCTTTACATGTCTTAGTTATAGACCTTCTATGTAATTGAAATTATTCACTTTTTATTGTAACAGTCATGCTGGGCCCAAAGGATAAGGATTAAGGTAATAAACCTACTCCCTTTCCTTCAGGGGCCTTTCTACTCTAGACTTAAGTATGCAGTCTAGTGGGTAAAGTCCTGGTATGACACTAAAACTATACATTAATTTAGGTAGTATCATCACAGTAATTATATTTACATGGACCAACGATGAAAAATTAATACAGTTTGTGCCAAAAGACTTAGTTCATTTTTAAACTTTGGTAGCTTAGGATGCCAAGTTTTGCTGAAATTCTTTTTTTAAAATTTCTATAAAGAGTGTTTCATAGTTGTATTCATGTATTTCCTGAACATATTTGATACACTTCCAGATATTTTACGTATTTTATAGGTATTTTGAATTGCTTTTTTTTCTATATTTTCCTGCTTTTGTTTTTGTTTTTTTGTACTCTGCAGTATAAATGCTGACAATTTTGTGGGTGTCCTGGAAAGTTTTTGAAATTATTTAATGTTGCAATTAATTCTTTGGTTGAAATTCTAGGGTACTTTGAGTACACGATCATATCATTTGCAAAAAGTGATATTCTTATTTCCTTTTTGCCAGTGTTTATTCTCTCAATTCTTGCCTAATCTTGTTGCTAGAACTGGCATACCTAGAAAATATTAAATCATAGTGATGAAAGTGGACATCCTAACTTTACCTTGCTATTTTTGGAAAGACCTCTGGTGTTTTTCCATTAGAGATGTTGCTAGTTATGATTTTAAATAGATGCTCCTTAGGATATTAAGGAAAGGTTCATTTCTTTCTCTGCTTTCTAGTATTTCACTAATACAAATGTGTTGTATTTTCTCAAAAGATTTTCTGCATCTATTGCTATAATCATGTTTTTAAACTCTTTTTTATTATGTTCTGTTATGTTTATAGTGATAAGGATAGGGGCTGAATGTGTAGTTTCATTAACATATATATGGGAGAAAACTTCCTGTATCAATGCATGTTGGTACCTTCTCTGCAACTTGTGATCTTATAGAGTTTCCTAGACCACTGAGAGGTTAAATGATTTACAGAGATACAGACAGACATGTGCCACAGAAGGAACTTGGATATAGATTTTCTAAATGAATAAATGAAAAAAGTATTTATTAAGCATTTGTTATTTGCCAAGTACTGTGCTAAGTATTGGAGATACAAACAGAAAAATGTGATGCAATCACATTTGGAGGAAACAACACATTAGAAAAAAGTTTCCCTGAAGGGTAGGTAGAAATGTTCAGAAATTCCATGGATATAATGCTTAGGCATGTAAGACTGGATATGTAGATCTAAGAATCATCAGTATAGATATAATAATTGAATCTATGGTGGCTAATGATATCACCAAGTGAAAATATAGAAAAGAAGAAAATAGGGCCTAGAACAGAGCTTTTGGGGATACTCCAGGTTAGTTGCCATGATCTGGATGAAGTTCCAGCAAAAGAGTCGGAGGAATGGTCAGTAGGAAGAAAACCAGGAGAAAGCCTGTCACAAAGAACTAGAGAAAAGAGGATACTTAAGAGAAGAGAGTGATTGACATGGTGAAAGGCTGCAGAGAGGTCAAGAATGATGGAGACTGAGAAAAGGCAATTTGGTTTGGCAATTAAGAGATCATCTTAGAGCTGTTTCAGTTGAATGATGAGGTAGGAAGCCAGACTGCTGAGAGCTAAGAAAAGAGTAAAAGGAAAGGAAGTGAAGACACTAATTGTAGATTGTCTTCTTGGGGAGTTTGTCCCGAAGGGAAGGAGAGATACAGGATGATAACCAGTAGGGAGGAATGGATTCAGTGAGAGTTTTTTGATGATGGGGGAGTCATAGCATTTATAGTCAGTAGAGAAGCAGATGGTAGACAAGGAAAGATTGAAGATTTATGAAAAAGTGGGGATAATAGAGGAGGCAATTTGCTGGAGAAGATGGGTTGGAAAGGGATCACTTTTGCATGTAGAGGTGATTGTCTTGGCAAGGAGAAGGGACATTTCTTCACATGACAATAGGGCAGAGAAGAATGTGGCAGAAGCATTTGAGTGATGTGAGAGAAGAAGCAGGGAAGAAAAGGGAACTCTCTGTGAATAGCTTCAATATTTTCAGTGAAGTTTAAGACGAGTTTCTTATCTAAGACGGTGAGAAAAGGGGGACTCCAGGGGACTTTGAAGAGGGATAAAGGGATAAAAACAATTGGAAAAGCTTCTGTGGCATGTGGGTGGTGAATTGATTAGGAAAATATAAAAGAAATACCATGACACATTGAGGACCCAGTTAACCTTATGTAACATAAATTTTCAGTGGAACTGATCGACACAGTTTCATCATTTTTTGTAGTTTAATTCAGCAGCATAGGAGTAAGAGTGAGGGCATATGGGTGGATCGTGAGAGGAATCCAAGGCACACTGAGGCTTGGAAGGGCAAGATCAGCAATATGATAGAGAGTTAAAGGATTCAAGAGAATGAACAGTATAGAACTGAACTGGTTAAAATATACAAAAGGAATATAAAAGAGCCAGTATAAGGATGATAACCTGGGAGAGAATCAAGGAATGAAAAAACTGGAGGTGATAGCAAGGATAAAAAACAGGGTTAAGGATCACAAGGCAGAAGAAACAGTGGAATGACAACAGATTGTGATTAGATAAAGAAATTTAAGAGTTCCTGAGCATGGATGTGGCACATTTGTGGGTGACGGCAAAATCAAGCTTATGAGGATCTCTATAACTGAGTTGGAGTGGAGAAGTAAGTCATAAGAAACAAATAAGTGGATGACCTAGGAAGTTAGGGTACATGGGGGAATGTTAGTATGTGTGTTGAAGTCCTGTAGTATGAGAGCAGGAATTGAAGCTGAGAGAAAGACTGAGCTAGACACTGGACTCATTAATTAAGCAAGTAGAGTGTCCTCTAGGGTTGTAGATAACAGCTACAAGAATCTTGATTGGGTAATAAATATGGATTGAATAAACCTTAAAGGAGAGGTTTCTGAGGGGTGATGGTAGAGATCCTGGAAGTGGCAAGGAGTATACCCTGCCACAACCAGTGTGGATGAAGGTGGGGAGAAATTGGTGCAACATGAGTGCAAGTGCAAAAAATGCTGAAAAAGGTGGCCAAGGAAACTATGTTTTCAGGAAGGAACCAGGTGTCACTGAGTAAAATAAGGTGGAAGGAATGGCAAAGGAAAAGGTTTAATAAAATCAAATGTTACCTCTGGAACAGACATTCAGAGAATCCTGTGAAAAGGTGGGTGGCTTTGGAGTGGAATATTAGATAAGATGAGTTTTAAAGGGGATGGGGAAAAGATAGAGATGGAGAACAGAGTTCAAGCAATGATAGTTGGAAAGGGAGGAGAGGAAATTCAGACTCACAGGAATGAGGCGAGTATGACATGGAATATGTTAATCATTGAGAATTGAGTTTGGGTAGGTTATTATTATCTCTAGGGGTTCATCCTAAGAGTGGAATTGCACTAGTTTGGAAGAGGGGTGGGGGACTAGGCAACTGATAGTGGGTTGTAAGAGGACAGAGATGGTGCTGGGGTTGTAAGGATATAACTTTGCACTGTCTGTTTCTCTCCCCATGTCTGAAATGCTCTTCTTCTTCTTCTTCACCTCTTAGAATCTCTGGCATCCTCCAAGACTCAGGTCAAATTGTCCCCTTCCTCAGGCAACCTTTCCAAGTCTCTCAGCATTAATGCATTCTCTCCTACAAATATCTTCCATCAATGTGTAGCTATTTATGGAAATGTCTTCCCCATCACACGGTAAGCTCCTTGATGGCAGGAACTGTTGTTTTGTAATTTTTCTTCATTTCTAGCACCTGGTATAATAGTTGGCAAATAGTAAGTACTTAATAAATTTTTTTTGATTGACTGATTCTTCGCATGTCTGTCTATCAGTGTCCAAAGGTCTTGTCCTGCTTCTGTGTATCTTAATAACCATCAGGAAATATAAGTATTCAAATTCACAAATAAGCATTTCTTAAGACTGTACATGAAACGGCAGACTTCTATTTGACACTGCATTAATGCACTCGGTGGAACTGTGAATCAATCCAGCCATTCTGGAAAGCAATTTGGAATTATGCCCCCAAAGCTATTAAACTGTATATGCCCTTTTGACCCAGTGATGCTGCTACTATGCTTTTACCCTACAGAGATCAATAAAAGTGGAAAAGGACTCAGATGTACAAAAACATTTATAGAAGTTCTTTTTATGGTGGCAAAGAATCAGAAACCAAGAGAGTGCCTATCAATTGGGGAATAGCTGAACAAGTTATGGCATATGGATGTCGTGGGATATTATTGTGCTATAACAAATGATGAAGGAGTTCATCATGAGTTAGGTCATTCGGTGCTTTAGCAATAGCAGCATAATGCTTACCAAATTTACAGAAATCAGCAAATCCTAGGAAAGCCCTTAGTCTGGATTGTCCTTTGGATGTGACCAAGTTAAGAGCACCATGAGACATATATTTTATAAAGACTGCAGTTGAAAGCTTCAGATCATCTTCCTCTAACCTATTCATCACTTTTATCAAGAACTCCTCATGTTATCTCAGTACCTTCCCATCAATTCAAGTACACCAATATTTGAATGTAGTTCATGTTTCTAAATACTCTCTCTAATAGTTGTTGGACAATGGCATGTACCTTTAAGATACCTTAAAGGCATACACTAATACTGGTAAAATGTGACTGAGTAGATGAAAGCTATTGTGTGGGACAACAGACCACTGACTCAAATGAAAAAAAAACCAGAGGTGACTCAGCTTTCTCAAGGTAGAAACAAAACAGAAGCTTTATTTGAGCAAGTCTTGTGAGAACTGGGCATCTCCCACTACCAGGGCGGAGAAGGTAGTGAAGAGAGGCAAGGGGGAGAAGGCAAGCAAGGGGATATATATCCTTGTACAAACAATTCTAAGAAATCCCACCACAGAGGCTGAACCTCTGTCCTCATTTGCGGGGACAGGTGGCCTCACAATCTAACCAAGAATAAGTTTTACCCAATACCAGCACAGAAACTACAGAATTACCTTACAAGGAAACTTTAATGTTAAGATGGCGGTTTGTGAGTAGGCTAGGGGAGGGGGAGAGCGGAATACCACCTGATTTCCCCGAAATCATATGATTTACAGGAAAACGAAACTTAGGCCTAGTAAGGTCCACATCCTAACTAAATTTGTACTATTTGAGTATCACCTTGCCTGAGTTATTCATAGGGAAGCTTTCACAATCTTGTATTCCATTCACAGCTGAGGTGACATCTACAAATCTAAAGAAGAAGGGGAAGAAAGACATTCCTAAAGGCTAAATAATCAGATTCCCACAGACTCAAATTTATCCCATTTCCCTTTTCTCTAAATATTGATTCTCAAACATTAATAATGTATATATATATATATATGTATATATATATATATATATTTACATATACCCTGTGAAGTCTTCACACTTTATTCTCTCACTACCTCACACACTGTCTTCTCTTTGTCTTCTCCCATGGAAATCTGGTTAAGTGCCACTGTACAAGTCCATTGCTAACAATCGCTGGCTGCAACAGAAAATATGGGGCACCTTGAGCTCTTGACAGAATATACTCATCTACTTTGGTTAGCTTGTTCAAAGTCTTGTAGTATGCACATATGTGTATCTTACCACTACTATAGGTGATACAATGAGGTGTTGGATTCTGTGAAGAGGCCATTGACAATCAGGTCTTTGAAATGGTTTCTAAGTTTATCCATCTCAATAATCAGTCAATGAACATTTATTAAGTGGCTACTGTGTGCTAAATACTGGGGATTACAAAAAGAAGGATCTTCTGAGATTGTTCCCACCATGGTCAGGGTCAGTGAGATGGATTTTGTGATTGTTTCTTCAGCATATCCCATGTCCCACTTGTACCATGAATCTGTCCTCTTGCTGAACTTCCACCTCAAATCCGCTTTCCATTTTTATGGAAACTGAGGACACACTAAAGTAAAATTTCTCAGGATCTATTTATGAAGTTGAAGAGTAAGTGTATTTTTGAGGTTCAGTGTCACCACCTGACTATTTTCCTTTATGCTGTCTGTACAAATGATCAAAGCATGAAGGTATTGGCACCCAGCTTTTTTTTTGGCCGTATTCTGCCAATATCTTGACCAGACTAGGTCAACATTAGCATTCGATCCAATTGATTCCAATTAGTTCCAATTGATTAGAATTAGAATTGGTTCCAATTAGGACTAATGTGTTGCTGAGAGCTGGGTGGGTCTGGACAAGCTAGAAACAATGTTCCACTGACACCAGCAAATTCTTTGTGAAATTTCAAGTTCACCCCAATATTTCCCAAATATGAATAATTCTTGTAACTTAAGTTAATCAAGGTCAAATCTTTTCAAAGGTTGTAGATATTTTTCATAAATATATCTCACAGAATGACTTGGAACATGATGTCCACTTGTACTCCATTGTTCAGAACAAGAGGGCAGTCCACATCCTCCATCTTCACCATCAACTCAATGCCCCTGGGTGAGGCCAAGCCCAGGTTAAACATAGAAGCAGAAAAAGGCTTCAGAAGGGGGCATGAAAACAAACAGAACAGTTGTGTTTCTATCTTGTTAAAGTTAATAGACATTAGTATTTTGTAACAAAGGACAAATAACAGAAGTATAATCCCACCCCCTACCCCAGGTGTATTTGGTGGTCCCATAAAAGGTAGCCCTGTGATGCTATATACTGAGAAGGAGATGTGACTTCTAATTGGCTGAGACCCAAGGATGAACTTTGAATGAATGCCTTAACCAAGCAAGTGAATGAACGTGGTATCTGAACACGTTCCTTGATTCTCGTTGTTTCCACCCTGAGACTTCCCAGGTGAAATAGTTTTCTTATTGATTGATCTGAGAGTCCATTTTTGATTGAGTTTCAGAGCTCCTCTACTCTTGTGTATTCTAGCTTTTAAACTAATCTGTTCAACTTCTCCCATTACTTCCTTCAAAGTAAATATTTTTGTTCAATATCCATGATTATCTTTTGTGTAAAATCTTTTGGTGGGTAGGGAACTAAGCAGGCTGAGAATGAACTGTCGCTCTCCCAGTCTGTGGTGGGACTACCCCCCACATGGACTGACCAGGGATGGAGACTTTTGTCTAGAAACCCTTATGAGTTCCAGATTGGAAATATCTGACATGCAACAATATATATAATTCTAGCCTTCTGAATACCCCTTCTGAAGATGGTGGCAGGAGTAATTGTCTAGTCATTGCCAATCTTCCTTGGAGACATAGCATGGGTCATTCCAAATCATATAAATCCTGTGATATACATGTTGCCTGTGGTCCAGCTCAACCAGCAATAGAAGTCTACAGTTTCACATACAATCTTTAAAAACATTGCCTATTTATAAATTTAAATGTGTTTGTCAATGGTTATTAAATTTATGAAAACTATGTGTAGGTTAGTGCCTACAAAAATATGAACAAAATACCTAAAATATTTGGAAAGTTTTAATACAAGAGTATTATACAGGAGTGGTGTGCCTATTTATCTGAAACTTATTTGTCTTTGAGATTTATGCTGGTAAGCATGAGATTGATTTCATTGTTGGACACTAATTCCTAGAAGTGGATATTGTGCCTTGCATCACATATCAAAATGGATGTTTTTAAACCTACAGCTTATCTGACAAGTCCTTCCATGTTAAAACTCTTAGGTGGTTGCTATTACCTTATTTACCTAAGTAGAGCTGGGGTTTCAGAATGACTTCCAAGCCAAGCTCACATAGAATTTTTATTCATACCTTCACTATAAAGACACCACAGAAAACATAATAATCAAGCTATGAGACCAAACAAAACAGATTTATCTTAAAAAAAGGCACTAGTGAATTCTACAAAAATAATTAAGTGTATCATCTAGGACAAAGTAGTTTGTGGGCCTTTGGGTGGGTGGGTGCCTCTCAGCATTTTTGGTTTAATTCCCTCAGCCTATCAAGGACTAGAATGAAAACAAAGAGAGAAAGAGTCAGAGAGAAACAGGAGGAAGGGGAGGAAGGAAAGAAGGAAGAAAGAAAAAAAAGAAAGAAGAGAGGACAATAAAGAAAGGGAAGAATGGGAGAAAGGACAAAGAGAAACTGATCATCTCCTCCCATGGCACTTTAAGGTATACATGCCACGGCGCAGCTATGAGCACAGTGGATAAAGCACCAGCCTTGGAGTCAGAAGGACCTGAGTTCAAATTTGGCCTTAGACACTTACTAGCTATGTGACCTTGGGCAAGTCACTTAAATACTGAATGCCTTGAAAAAAAAAGTATACATCTAAAATTCTGATTCTTATACTCATATGGCATTCTACTGATTTTACCTTTCTTTGGCTCAAACTTTGATAAATCGCTAATTTTCCCGTGTTTAGAATTAGGATGACTCATGCTTCTTCTCCACCTAAGGAAATGTAGTTAAGATGAATGAGGAGCCCAGCCCTGTGCTAGACCTGTGGAAGATACAAAAGAAATATCAGACTGTCTTACCTCGAAGAGTTCACAAGCCTACGTACAAGCCTGGTTTATAAGCCTTACTTTCCCACAGGTGAGACTAAAACGTTGAATTAATGGTAATTAACAATTAGTAGTAAATTACAGTATGGCAGGTAGCACGGTCTGATGAGTGGAGGGATGTCCTGGGAGTCAGGAGGACCTGAATCCCAGCCCACTCTTTAACACATACTAGCCTTGTCATCACAGGCAAGTTGCTTAACTTCTTAGAGGCCCCAAGGATCTATAAGATATGAGTTAGTTACCAATTTACATTAGTCAGAGTAGTTTCCATGTGGAAATTCCTCAGTGGTAATGAAATCACAAGTCCAGAACAATATATGTATGCATGAATGCATGTGTGTATGCATTCTATGGATGTACCTCTAATATATGATAATAATAAATAGAATATGAAAAAATTCCAATTGATTTCATTCAGGCTACAAGCACAATATAGTATGAGCTCATGGAAGAATAGTGTGAATAGAAGCCAGAGTCCTCAGGGAAAGTCTGATGGAAATATTCTTAGGAGGATGGGTAAGATTTGAACAGAAATAGAGGAATTGGCAGAGAGTGACAATAAGGAACTGAGAAAAGAACTCAGAAATGATAGGCATTTGCTGAGAATTGTGGCACTTAATTTTCCATATCACAGTGAAATTTCTAGATTTAATATAAGAGAAGTTTCTGGTCCTCAATAGAGAGACTGTGGAAGCATGATTTTTATATTACAGACTCTAGCCTTGAGGAGTTTTAAGAAACAACAAAAAATAATTCCAGAGTCTGGAAGAAAATTCTTAGAGCTAACTTATTCAAAAAGGATAGAAAACTTATAGTTCTAGAAAAATGATAAACTTTACATAGAGTTGGATGAGATCTTAGGCACATCTCATCCAGTCTCCTCATTTTACAGGTAAAGAAAGTGAGGTCCTTCTGAGTGAATTGCTTTTGTGGAGGTAGAGGTGAGGTTGGAATCTAGGCCTTTTGATTCCGAAGTAAGGGTTAAGATAATCTCACCCTTAGAGATGAGTCCTGCCCAAGTGAAAACCTGATGCTTCATTTAAAGGACAGAGTTGAAAATGTAATTCAATCCCTTTCCATTTGAGGAAAAGAAGAAACATCTTGGACAAATAAAACCTCTTTATTTATGAAACTTGCTTTTAGGACAAATGGTAGACCTGAAGTACAAAAGGAATAATGAAAAAGAACAGGAGTGAGTTCCATTAAGATCACAGTAGGCCACTTCTAAGTCCCAGTGTTCAATGGGCCTATGCCAAATTTAGATATTAAATTGCCCAATGAAGATGAATTGCACTTTAGAAATGAAGATCTAAAGATTAAGTGCAGGGATAATAGTTTCGAATGGGTTATTTTATGCTTGCAATTTTTATAGAAACAAAATTGCCCAGACTAAAGTGTATGGAAGGAGTAGGAGGCAGCCTTTGAAAAGTATTGGACACCTGACCTGAGATGACTTGGTCTACAAAATGAAAAGTGTCCTGTCAATTTGGCTGCTCTTTGAAATCAGCATATAGAACACTAGTCCATAACCCGAAATGAGTAGTGCAGTTTAGTTCTGCTATAATGAGATATATATGTTCTCAAAAATCACTATGCAAAATCACACACCAAAACTCACAGGGCTTATGGGAGAAATGAGTCTAGGGGCACAATACTCAATAACTTCTTCAGTGAGGCATTTAAAAAAAGAACCTAATAAAATGGTAGCACAAGTTTATGCATGTTAAATGGTTAAGAAATACATAAATAGTTCAATAAATAGTGTGTCAAAGGCCTCAGGCTACTGCCTGTCCCATTCCCATAGGTCTGAGCTGGCAAAGGGCTATCTGGAAAGTGTCGGGGTAGAAGGAATGGGTATGGATCAACCTTCCGCCACCCATGGCATCTATTGCACCAGAAGATATATAATAAATATTACACTTTTCCTTGAAAAAGACTTGATGTTTGATTGTGGAATTGGTTTTCAGAACAGTTGCAATTTATGTATCATTGTGAAATGGTGTGGTTCCCCCCACCCCCATTCTTACTGTTTCTAGTGAACTAAATCATGCATAAGCAAGTAAGAAATTTGTGATGTGCTTAAATTGTTTCCTAATATATCAATATCATTGAAACAAATTCACATTTTCGAAACAATCTATAGAAGAAGGGACTATATTTGGTTGTTTTCCCTTTATCACCCTGCCTGAGAAATGCTATTTGAAACAATGAAATAGTCACAGTCTTTCATTATGTTGGTGCCTTGCTGAATCAAATCACATAATGTAGCACCCCTCTGTGTTATTTCCCCAGTTTTTTATTTCACTCACATATTAGGACCCCAGAGGGCAGCTGCTAGATTGGTTAGCTTGTAGACTTCTAAATCTGTAAGTTCACAAGTCCTAACATATGTACTTCTCATTAAGAATTAGCCAGGGGATATAATGAACTCTTAGCAAAGACAATTACTCTAATTGCTATGAAGTATTCCCCCATATAAACACAGGACCCACTTTCCCACAAATACACATTGGAAAGGTAGGCTCAAACTTGGAGTACAATAGTGAGACCCATGTCATAGGATCCCTATCTAGCAAAAGCAACTCAAAATTCCTCGTGCTGAAGTATTTTTGTAGAGTTCTCATGGATTTCCTCTTGGGTGGAGTATCTCTTCACTGAAAGTTGCTCATCTGGGTTTCTGGGGTCTACACTTTTCCTCTTTCTCTCTTCTCTGCTGCCATAGGTCGTCACATTATTTGAAGAAGCTTCCTCCCTCTAGTGACCACATTTCTCTATTTGTGTTCATCTGTAATATGTTTTTGCTTACTTAGTTGTATCTTGATTTCTCTTAAACTGATGAACTCTAGAACTGCTTGATGGGGAGCTCCCACTTTGTTGCTAGAGAGCATTGTTAATGTCACAGGGAAGAGAGTGATCTCTCTTTCTTCCCCACTTCCATGGGAAGCTCCCAAACCTGTACCATCCCCTACTTTGGAAATGTTGAAATTCATTGAAGGTATAACTATTTAAAGGCTCAAGAGACCTGGCTAATTTGTTTGCTCAGCCAATAGTATTGATCCCTTCTTAACGCAATTGGATGGTTGTTCATGTCTCATAAAAGGCATATTGCACCTTTTTAACATATGAAAGCCTTATCATGTGTGACTACTTCATGTAACTACATCAATTGATCTGGATAGGTGTGTGGAGATCACAATTCCCAGCCCATTACAACAGCAAGTACAGGCAATGAACTTTTAAATTCTAGCTATACAGTAAATTAAGGACATCTTTACAATGTGAGTTATTCTTTTATCACTTTGTTATTACTGTTATTTGTCAGAATTGGATAATTTTAGGGAGCTGTGAAATTAAAATCTTTGGTAGATATATTTCTTATGGATTTGTTAGGCAAACATTAAGTTTCATAATATTAATAAATAATAAGATTAATAAGATTAGTATAGTAAAAACAATAGAATGCTTTGAGTTTATACACCAAGTTCTCAATGATGTGAGCGCGCCTATTGGTACAAATCAGCCCCATCCATGACTTCCTTACTTCTGTGATTCTTGCCCACATGCTTCCACAAACTTCTCATAGAAGCTTTTCAGAAACAATCACTCCTTTCATAAATTTTTCAGAGAGAGTCTCCCTCCTCACCTGAGTCTGTTTGTGGCTGTACAAGTCATCGATAATGTCTGATGTGCTACCCTTCACACTCAAGTCATTGTTGATAATGTGCTACAGTCCATTGACCTATGTATCTCTCATTTAGTCAAGAGGTCATCTGCATTTTTTACTCTTCTTGGAAGAGATAAATATGTATGCTGTTAGGGCAATCTGGCTCAACTGAAAAAAAAAAGCCCAAAACAACAAAAACAAACTCCCCGAACTTTAGTGGTTTCAACTCTTGCCTTGAGATGAACATCTCCCCTTCCGTGTCATAAAGTCTTCTCCAAATGAGAAGACAACATCTCTCTATTTGGGCTATGACTCTCTGAATTATATGGCCCCAGTACCAGGCCAAACACAGATTATTAAAAGAACCAAAGGAGGTCTCCTACACATGGGATTACATGGGATAGATATTCTGTGGAGGAATTATAGAAAACTACAGGTGAGAATTGCTCAGAACAAGAGAGTTTTGATTGGGTTGCTATCTTCAAGGGTGGAAGCAGTACCCATACTGATGGGATCACAGATCTACTGAAATCTTGAACATAGGGTTGAATAAGCTGGAGGAAATCAGGGTTAATCTTATAGAAACAACCTGGCACTGTCCAGCAGCTGTCTCAACATGAACAGGAGTGCTACCTAGCAGTCATTAGACTTCTCTGTTCATGGTCATCATGCCTACCTGTTGGTCTAGCACTATCTGCAGACACACACCTAATTGTCCCTTACACAGGCAGGACTGAGCAGAGTCATTTTTAACATCTTGAGGATATTATTTCACTTTGACATAAAAGAAAATAGAAGAGATGGCGGATCCTCTTATCTTTTCTGGATCATGATCAGCCTTGATCTGAGTGTTCTGTGTCCAATGGGAAGCATTTCCTGGTCTTCATTGTTACTGTTCTCTCTTTCCTTCTCAACTTATGAATACACATGTTCTTCCTCTTCCTCCTTCTCCATCTGTCCACATGGGGAATCATATCCTTTTGTGTAGTTTTGATTGCTTATACTTTGCAAGATATCTTGGGGTTTGAGGGCTAGATTTTTTTCTTCCCTGTTTAGTTATTCTATCATTGTTTTCTTTTTTGAAAAAACTAGGACAATTGATGATTTTGGCTCATGTAATTTTCATTCATGATTTCTTGAAATATAGCTCTGGTAAACCAGGCTTTGATAAAGCCCATTGGGATTCACATACAGCTACTTGACTAAGCCTTTAAACCCAAATCACTCTGACTCTCATTGGCCAATAATTGGTCCCAGGCCAAGCCTCACTTGGATATTGTTTGGGTTTTGATGGCTCGGAGTGAGTGTACATAGCAGTTGTTTCCTTTCTGGCCAGAAACTCTGAGGGTCTTCCCCTCCCAGATTGATTCTTTTGGCAAGTCAAACTAGGCTGTCTTTTGCCTCAATTCTGACCTATCCTTTTAATCACTGAATGGGTGTTGCCTCAGACAAACTGATACCTGGGAAAGACCTTAGCTTAAAAAGTTCAGGGTCTCCCACTGCATCCATGGCCATCACCAGTTGCTCTGACCTGTGGCTTGCCACTGGACTGCTATAACTCTGGAGAAGAGAATGAGGCTGATAATTTTGCACAGCTTTACCTCACTTAAATCCAATTAACTTGCAAGTCAAGACATTACCCTCCTGATGTCATTGGCCCTCTTCCAGAACCAAGGACAAACGATAACAGATACACTTACCTGTTTTCATATTATATCCGTCTATGTGAATATGAGCTTCTTGAGGGCAGGGACTATTTTTTATTTTATCTTTGTATCTCTATTTTCTATCAAAATGCCTTGTACATATCTAATAAATGCTTCTTGGAGTATTTGGTTAGGAGACTAGTCACTTTCCTGTCCCCTTCAATTTCTTTCCTGGTGACAGTGAAAGGTGAGCTTATTAGAATCGGTTCCTTATTTATCTTGGAACCTTTATCAGAGAAAATTGCTGCAAAGCAAGTTCTTAGTTAGTTATTTCCCTTGCAATCTTACCTTTATATAAATATAAATTTGTTTATGCAAAAACTATGGAATTGTATGTGATCAAAATCATGCATTTTATTGTCTATGTCTTACTTAGTCATGAACTTTTCTCCTATCTGTACATTTGATATGTAATTTTTCCAGTTTTCTCTAATTTGTTTAGGCTGTGACCTTTTATATCTAGGTCACATATCCATTTGGATCTTATCTTTGTATAAGTAGAGGTTCCCAAACTTATTTGTCCTATCACTCCCTTTTAAAAAAAATTACTCAATGCTGCCCTGGAAATCTACTTTTTTAACCTTTTAATGTTTTTTTTTAATTTATGTCATTTCAAAAAATATTTTTTAAAAAAATGACACATCTTAAATTTAAAAATTTATTGTAAATTTGTGGGTTTTTTCCTGCATTGAAATTTTGATAATGCAATATTGCATCGTGTCACTGTATAGTATCATATTATAAACAAGTCATTATATGCACATATTCCTGCCAATACCTGCTGGACTTCCTGACAATAGCTACAAGCTCACCTGCCAACACTTGGTTGTTAAGACCTGTGCTTGGACTTGATCACTGATGAGTGATAACTTACATTTTGTTCATTTATTTGGAAAATAATGTAATCACTATGACTTTAACCCTGTTATACAACAGATGAAACATGTAGGAGTGGTTTTTCAAAATTTTCTTTTTTCCTTATACTTCTCCCATCCCTTTATTTTTATTCAACACCCCCCCCAATTGCACCTGAAGCTGCTACCTCCCATCTTTCCAGTGCCCCCTAGGAGGTGGTATTGCCCACTTTGGGAACTAATGGAAGGGGTGTTGGTATAAATTTAATTTTTCCCATACTACTACCCAATTTTCCCAGCAGTTTTATAGTGAATCAAATAGTAAGTTCTTATCATTTCAGTCTTTTAACAAACATGGTAGGAAATCTTTTTGCACAGTATTTGATTATTCATCCATTTTCATTCCTCAAACAAAAATTTATAAAGCACCCCACTGTGCCAACACCCTGCTCTTGCTTACAATATAGGCATGGCATCATCTGAAAAACAAGCAATATTGTGGGAAGTACCTCACAAGGACGCTAGTTTGGGGCTAGGCTTATGAGAAGCTGAGGAGAAAGAACTGGAACCAGGTGCCCTGACCCTAAATCTAATGTCTTACCTAGTTGTGTCATTTTGAGTAAATTACCTCTCTGGGTCTCAGTTTCCTTATCTCTATGAACTACAAAGACATTTATTATCACTTATGAAACCGGGCAGCCCTTTTCTAGTGACCTTTATGCTGAGCACATTTTCTACCTGTTCCGCTTCCTAGAACTTCAGGGGACTTGAAATGCCTGCTGAGGGATGACTTTTATATGGGGCTTTGTAGTTTGCAAAGCACTTTCCTCCCAACCACCCTCTGAGATAAGCGGTGCAAGAATAATTGCTCATATTTTAGAAATGAGTAAGAGTTTATTGTAGGGAAGTGTGTCATGATAAATAATATGCCCACTGAACTCCACTCCTGCCCCTTCCATCCCATACCCGTCTTCCCCTTGGTTTCTACTGATTTGGGGACTTGGGAAAGGGGTATGAAGGCCGCTTATTAGGTCCTTTGGATGAGTTGTTTCTGAATTATAAGCAAGAGGAGGGCCTTAATACAGTGAACATTCAATAAATATTTGTTTGTTGAGTAAAAATGGATGAATGATCAAATATCAGTGTCAGCTTGGGCCAGGGAAGGAAATAAGTCTAGGTAGGTAGCAGGCAGTCTTCAGGGGGAAGAAATAGTGCCCTGACGTATCACTGTCTAGGGTTTAGTCCCAGTCACCCTGTTCTATTTCTAGTTCTGTCTCTAGGATTGTTGGCACATCTGATGTGCCTAGAAGTGATGGAGGTAGGTGGGCAAAATGCAGAACATGCCTGACTCTTTGAGTCCTAACAGAATATATTACTTAGTATTATGAAAATAGTAATACTGTATCCCCAGAATAAATAATTTTCATCACTAATATTTTCTGTTTGCCCAGCCTTGAGGTAACAACTCTGAAATTAGGTCCCGTACAATGGTATCTGTGTAAATGAATTCCCCAAACATTTCAGTTCAAAACTGCAAATAGCAATGACAATTAAATTATAGGTTTTAGAAGTAATTGAACACCCCTAGTCTCATCTTTTCTATCCTTTTGACCTTAGGTCATCCCTTTGGCATTCAGCCATTCACAGGTTCATCAATGTCTAAACATCATAGTTATCTTGTCATATTCTGGCACTGACCATCTCTCCTCACAAGTTAGAGACCCAGCTCTGTATAGATCTAGCTTCCCTGTCCTGGGGGAGTTAATCCATTCATCTTGAGGACTTGTCATGGGTCAGAAGTGTTGTGGATTGGAGGCAGGGTCAATGTTCACCTCTGCTTTCTGTATTTATTTTTATTACTTCTATATTTCTATTATTTCTATATTTATTTCTATTTCTATATTTAACAAGCTGCAGTCCATTTTCCTCTCCTACAGCTATCTACCAGAGTATCAGGGTGTAGCCAGCATGGGTATCATACCATCTGACCTGACTCTGTGCACTAAAAAAGGTGTGACTGCCTGCTTGGGCTGACTCTACTCAATCTCAATATCTGCCTAGCCCAAAGCATTCTTCCCTAGTCACTTCTCTCCAGTCAATGTTATACAGTTATCCCTTCAATATCACAGGGGTTAGGGGCACAGTGCCCCTATTGTCTGGAAAATCTGCATAAAAATAAAAGTTTTTGGCCCTCCCTTCGTACCTGAGAAGAAATCTTAATTTTTTCTTTTTCTTTTTTGGGGTGTTTACAGTACCTTATTGTAAAATTTGGGGTAAGTATTTGGAACATGTATTCAGTGTCCAAAGATAGATGAGAATCTATTGTAGAAGCATAGAATGTGGGAATTGGAAGGGATCTTAGAATGAGCAATGGGAACTGATTATTTTACAGACATGGAAACTGAAGCTCATAGAATTTAAATTATTTGTCTGAGGTAACACATTTAGTTTGTGACAGGGCTGGATCTAGAACCTAGTGACCATTCCATTATAATACAATCTTCCAAGACCATGAGAGAAGAGATTTGCTCCTTCCCATCACCACCTATCTCCTGCCTTGTTCAACTTCCCAGGGTAACCCATACTGATGTTTAAGCAATTTTAGTTGTCAATAAATTTTTCTTTATGCCCAACCTAAATCTGTTCTTCACAGCTTAAGCCCCTTCTTTCTTGCTTTTCTCTCAATGAAGATGGAAAATAACTGGGTACCAACCGTTTTGCAGTCTTTCATATGTATAGATATATGTTTATATGCATATACATGTAAATGTGTATATATATTTCTTTAAGTTGCTCCTCAGCTTTCCCTTGTCTAGGCTTAAATGAACAAACAAACAAAAACAGGTATTTCAGCTTTTAGCTATAGATCTTCCTTTTTTGATGTTTATGGCTCTCCTAGAAGCGGCTAAATGGCATAAGGGAATGAGCTCTGGGGCTTGGAGTCAGGAGGGCCTGAGTTCAAATTCAACCTCAGATACTTACTAACTGTGTGACTCTGAATAAGTCACTTAACCTGTCTGCCTCAGTTTCTTCAACTGTAAAATAAGGATCATAGTAGCACAGGGTTTTTCTGAGAGTCAAATGGGAAATTTATAGAGCATTTAGGACAATGCTTGGTACAGAGTAGGTGCTTAATAAATATTCCTTCCTCCCCCCTTCACTCTCCTTCTCTCCTCCAAGGTCTTTGAAAGTCCTTCAGGCCCTTTCTTCGTTATTGGGGCACAGCTAGACGTACTCTGTCCAGTGGAGCTATAATGGTGTGGTAGTTGTGGAAGTAGTGTTGTAAGAGCTGCACTCAAATCTTGGTTCTGTGGCTAAATAGCTAAGCAAATCAACCTCTCTGAGACAGTTTCTACATCTATAAAATTAGCATAAAACTATCTATTCCATCTGCTTCATAGACTAGTTCATAGATGGAACATAGAAGGGACATCAGAGGTTATCTAGTCCAACCCATTCATTTCTCAAATGTGGAAACTGAGGGCCAGCTAGTCTAGCCCAAGGTCACACAGGTAGGTAATAAATGGCAGAAAGGATACAAATGAAGACCTTCTGACTCCAAACTGGTTAGTCAATAAGCACTTATTAAGCACCTACTACGTGCCAGGCACTGAGTGCTAGGGATATAAAATGAGGGTGAAAAAAGACAGTCCATTGCCCTTAAGGAGCTCACGAGGAGAGAATAAGCAAAAAAAAAATATTTAAACAAGCTAGGTACGGGATAAATTGGAAATCGTTAAAAGAAAAGACACTCAAACTAAGAGGGGGTGGGGAAGGCTTCCTGTAGAAGAAGAGGTGTAAGTGGGGACTAAGAAGAATCCAGGGAAGCCGGTAGGCAGAGATGAGGAAGGAGGGCATTTCACACATGGACACAACCAGAGAAAATCCAGGCCAATTCTATTGTTGTGAAGAAATCCTACATATGTGTGAACCATTGGGTATCTCAAGAAAATCAACTCATTCCTCTTGGCCAACTTCAAGCCAGTAGGGATGAACTCCATATTCAGAATTCATTCACATACAATTGACTTTTGATCAATTGATGGATCCAAACCTGGTGACTAGGCCCCCTGTGATTAATTGGGGAGGGGATAGACCCTGACCCTTACAAATATGCTGACATTACTTTCAACAGTGGGAGCATGAAATAATATTTAAGGCATCTGCCTTCGCATTAACATGTGTCTCAAACCCCATGAATAATCGAGCTTCTTATGGTCAAGACTGGATTTAAACTAATTCTCTTGGGAATATTTGCGTGTGCCCTATGTGTTTTTGCTAAGCATGCTAAACCACAATTGCTAGGCCTTGAGGTATCAAATGTCATGAAATTCAGGTCTAGAATCCTTTCTTGGCCAATTCTCACTGAGTTTCAAATATGCATTTTACTTAATCTCTTGTTCAGCTGTTCAACACGTATTGTCATTACTTTTAATCTATAAAATCCGTAATTGCCCTTCTACAGGGAGCTGTTCCCAATCCTTCTTGATTCTAGTGCCCTGGAATATCACAGGATAAACTTCTTAAAGACATTTTTGTATAAGTTTGCTTAAGCAGATCTTTAAATGTATCCGTGCTTGTACTTCAACTAAAAATGTGCATAAGCATGTCTATTGTGAGCCGATCTGATTTATAAAATGAAGATCATAGTAGCATCTACCTTGCCAGGTTATTACGAGGATCAAATGAGATCATATTTGTAAAGCACTTGGCACAGTGCCTGGCACAAGGTAAGTACTGTATGTAGTACTTATTCCTTTGTGTTTCCCCATTTCTAATCTACATTTCCTCTATGCTATTTCATTTGATGATCTCATCAGCTCACATGGGTTCAGTTATCATCCCTATGCAATGTCTCAAATATCTATATATCAAGCCCTATGCTTTCTATCTTTTTTAAATTAGACTTTTATTTTTAGTTTACAGCACTCAGATGCACAAGTTTTTGAGTTCCAAATTTTCTTCCCCTCCCTCTCTTCCCCCTTCCCCCCAAGATAGTATAGAATCCAATATATGTTCTACATATACCTTTGCATTAAACTTATTTACATAATAGTCAAGTTGTAAAGAAGAATTATGACCAATGGAATGAATCATGAGAAAGAAGAAACAAAACCGAAAAAAAGAGAGCAAATAGTTTGCTTCAATTTGCATTCAGACTCTGTAGTTCTTTCTTTGGATGAAGACAGCTCTTTCCATCATAAGTCATTTGGAGCTGTCTTTGAACCTGTGTTGCTGAGAAGAGCCAAGTCTATCAAAGTCAGTCATCACAGAAGCAATATGACTGTGTTTGTGTATAATGATCTCCTGGTTCTGCTCCTCTCACTCAGCATTATATCATGTAGGTCTTTCCAGGTTATTATGAAGTCTGTATCTTCCCTATTTCTTATAGCACAATAGTATTCCATTACCTTCATATACCACAACTTGTTTAGCCATTTCCCAATTGAGGGGCATCCCCTTGATTTCCAATTCTTCGCTACTACAAAAAGAGCCGCTATAAATATTTTTGTACATATGGGTCCCTTTCCTACTTTTGTGATCTTTTTGGGATACAGCCCTAGAAGTGGTATTGTTGGGTCAAAGGGTATGCACATTTTTATTGTCCTTTGGGCATAGTTCCAAACTGCTCTCCAGAATGGCTGGATCAGTTCACAACTCCACCAACAATGTAACAGTGTTCCAATTTTCCCACATCCTCTTCAGCGTTTATCATTTTCCTGTTTTGTCATGTTAGCCAATCTGACAGGAGAGATGTGGTACCTAAGAGTTGTTTTGATTTTCATTTCCCTAATCAGTAGTGATTTCGAGCATTTTTCATATGTCTATAGATATCTTTAATTTCTTCCTCTGAAAACTGCTTGTTCATATCCTTTGACCATTTCTCAATTGGGGAATGACTTGTATTCCTATAAATTTGCCTCAGTTCCCTGTATATTTTAGAGATGAGGCCTTTATTGGAGACACTGGTAAAAATTTTCTCCCAATTTTCTGCTTTCCTCTTAATCTTTGTTGCATTGGCTTTGTTTATACAAAAAAATTTTCAATTTAACATAATAAAAATTAACGATTTTGCATTTTGTAATGCTCTCTGTCTCTTGTTGTATCATGAATTCTTCCCTTTCCCATAAATCTGATAGTTAAACTATTCCTTGCTTTCCCAAATTGTTTATAGTATCAGCCTTTATTCCTAAATCATGAACCCATTTTGACTTAATTTGGTATACGGTGTAAGATATTGGTCTATGCCCAGTTTCTGCCATACCATTTTAAAATTTTCCCAGCAGTTTTTGTGAAATAGTGAATTCTTAGCCCAGAAGCTGGATTCTTTGGGTTTATCAAAAGGTAGATTGCTATAGTTGTTGACTACTGTGTCTCATTTACCTAATCTATTCCACTGATCCACCACTCTGTTTCTTATCCAGTACCAAGTAGTTTTGATGGCTGCTGCTTTATAATACAGTTTAATATCTGGCCACCTTCCTTAGTATTTCTTTTCACTAATTCCCTTGGTATTCTGGACCATTGTTCTTCCAGATGAATTTTATTATTATTTTATCCAGCTCTGTAAAATAAGTTTTTGGTAGTTCAATTGGTATGGCACTGAATAAGTAAATTAATTTAGGCACCATTTTCATTTTTATTATATTAGCTCAGTCTCATAAGCAACTGAGGTTTTTTCCATTTATTTAAATCTGACTTTATTCGTGGGAAAACTGTTTCATAATTATGTTCATATAGGCCCTGGGTCTGTCTTAGCAGGTAGACTCCCAAATATTTTACAGTGTCTACAGTAACCTTAAATGGAATTTCTCTTTCTATCTCTTGCTGTTGGGTTTTGTTAGTAATATATAGGAATGCTGAGGATTTATGTGGGTTTATTTTATATCCTGCAGCTTTGCTAAAGTTTTTTATTCAAGTAGTTTTTTACTTGATTCTCTAGGATTCTCTAAGTAAATCATCATATCATCTGCAAAGAGTGATAACTTAGTTTCTTCTTTGCCTATTCTAATTCCTTCAATTTCTTTTTCTTCTCTTATTGCTAAAGCTAACATTTCTAGTGCCAAATTGAATAATAGGGGCGATAATGGACATCCTTCTTTCACCCCTGATCTTATTGGGAAAGCATCTAGCTTATCTCCATTACATATAATGCTTGCTGATGATTTTAGTTAGATGATATTTATAATTTTAAGGAAGGCTCCATTTATTCCTATGCTTTCTAGTGTTTTTAATAGGAATGAATGTTGTATTTTGTCAAAAGCTTTTTCAGCATCTATTGAGATAATCATGTGGTTTCTGCTAGTTTTGTTGTTGATATGATCAATTATGCTGATAGTTTCCCTAATATTGAGCCAGCCTTACATTCCTGGAATAAATCCTACCTGGTCATACTATATTATTCTTGTGATAAGTTGTTGCAATCTTTTTACTAATACTCACTTTTTTAGATGTATCTGACAGAATTTGTGAGAAAGCTCCAGTAGTTCCCTCCTTTCACAGTGTCATCTTTGCTCTGCCCCATTCTCTCTCTTAAGCTGCAACCCTGTATCATCTTGTAGAGGACTTTGTAATAAAAACTTTACCAGAATTCTCAAGACATATGGTTCTGATTTCTTGTCTATGGAGAATTTTAGGGCTTCCAGGTAAAGGGATAGAAAGAAGGGAAGGCATAGGCTGTTGAAGGACAATGATAGTTGGATATATGTGTGTGTGTATAGATATACACACACATACATACACATATATGTATATACACATACATACACACAGATGTATATATGTATATACATGTGTATATGTTCTTCCTTTACTTCAGCCTCTGGTGAAGAGGTGACTCTTTTCTTTAATAAGGCTGGCCATCTTACAATCATTCTTCATCCCATCCCCTCCTGTCTTCTCCAGTAGATCGTATTCTTTTTCTCACACTAGTTTTTCAGTTTTGTCCTTATATCCCCAGTGCTTAGCTCAGAGCCTAGAATACAGTAAACCTTACTATTATTATTGATTGATTCCTTAATTGTTTTGTGCTTCAGCCTACTCACAGTCACCATTGCCCTATGAGTGGTACTCATTGTTAATTCTTCAGTGATCAGCAGTCATATATTTAATTATTGCTCTTTATATGATCACTATATATTTTTGCTTTTTTGCTTTATTTAAATATTTTATTTTTTCTAATTGCAGGCAAAAACTATTTTTAACATTCATTTTGAAATATTTTGAGTTCTAAATTCAGCCCCTCTCTCCCTCTCCTCCCCCCTCATTGAAAAGGCAAGCAATTTGATATAGGTTATACATGTGCAGTCAAGCAAAACATATTCCCACATGTGTCATGTTGTGAAAGAAAACAGACTAAAAAAAACAAGAAAAATAAAGTAAAAAAGTTTGTTTTGATCTACATTCAATCTCTATCAGTTCTTTCTCTGATGGATAGCATTTTTCATCAGAAGTCCCTTGGAAGTGTCTGGGATCGTTGTATCACTGAGGATAGCTAAATTATTTGTGGTTGATCATCATACAATATTGCTATTCCTCTGTACAATGTTCTCTTGGTTCCACTCACCCCACTTTGCATCAGTTCATGTAAGTTCCTCCAGGTTTCTCTCAAACAATCCTGATCATTATTTCTTATAGCACATCAAAACCACAACTTGTTTAGCCACTCATAATTGATGGGCATCCATTAAATTTCCAATTCTTTGCCAGCACAATAGGAGTTGCTATAAATATTTTTGTACAAATAGATCTTTTCCTTTTAAAAAAAACTCTTTGGGATACAGACATAGTAGTAGTAGTGATGAAAGATGTGCATGGTTTTAAAGCCCTTTCGGCATAGTTCCAAATTGTTCTCCAGAATGGTTGGATCACTTCACAACTCCACCAACAATGCTTTAGTGTCTCAATTTTCACACATTCCCTCCAAAATTTGTCATTTCCCTTTTATGTCATATTAACCAATCTGATAGATGGTACCTCAGGGGTAATGTGCATTTCTCTAATCAATAGTGATTTAGAGCATTTTTTCATAGGACTATAGATTTTTTCAGTTTCTTCATCTGAAAACTGCCTGTTCATGTCCTTTGATCATTTATCAATTGGGGAATAAGTGGTATTATAAATTTAACTCTGTTCTCTATATATTTGAGAAATGAGGCCTTTAATCAGAGACATTTGTTATGGGTTTTTTCAATTATGATTCTATTTTCTTCTGTTTATCCTTCTCTCTCTCTCTCTCTCTCTCTCTCTCTCTCTCTCTCTCTCTCTCTCTCTCTTTCTCTCTCTCTCTCCTTTTACCCTATCCCTCCTCAAAAGTGTTTTGCTTCTGATCACCTTCTCCCCCAAATCTGCCCTCTCTTCTATCAGCCCCACACCTTTCTCTTATCCCCTTCCTTTCCTATTTACCTGTAGGGTTAGATAGATTTCTATATCCAACTGAGTATGTATGTTATTCCATCTTTGGTCTAAACCCATTCCTTAAATTGGAGGTTCAGGGAAGAATTAGCCAATCAAAGAGAGAGACTAGAAGGGCAGAGAGTACTTCCAGTGTGTGCACTCCAGGAGTGGAATTTCCAGGGTGACAGGGTTTCTGGAGCAGTGTAGAAAAAGTTCAGAAGTATCAGGAATGCAGAGCAAAGAAGAATGAAAATGAATCATAAAATTAGTGTTGGGAGTCATATAATTTTTATTAGAAAATTTTCTTCACCACTAAGTGATTTCTTTCAGGGGTTATGCATAGATTCCATGTCCTATTCAAATCCATATAAATGTTTGTATAAGCCCTGGTGGTATATTCATAATTATGAGAAAGATAGTGATTGGTTTCCCTACCCCAAAGAATTGGCATTTGGGATGTGTCTGTTATTGCTGAGAAGGTTTATATCCACTTTTCCTTTGATATCTTTTAAATGAGAATCAAAATTGAAAATAGTATTTGAAATTTTGTTTTGTGATTTCTAATACCCTGAGTTCATTAGGATGGCAAAATTACCTCCTGAAAATTTATCCAAAAAAAACTGTTGCCAAATTAGATGATATACAAATAGTCAAATAAAAATAAATTTATGTGAAGTTTAATTAATGAATAAATGATTGTAAAAGTCATATGAACCACATGTTTTTGGAGAAAAATTGCTCTTAGAAGCCTATAGTTTAGTAATCAAAAATGTGGTATGCTTGTAATTTGGATAGTTTGTGAAATTTAAAAGCAAAAAATAAATTAGATATATTTTGTGAATAAGATTTCTTTCTAGGAAATTATGAGTGCTGATCTCAGTTATGACAATGATTCCTTGTGTGTCCTGGAGTGCATCTTTGCCTTAATTACTGATTAGCAAAATTGAGGCAATAATTTCCCCCTATTTCCTGATGTGAAGAATAATTAACATTGCTGAAGTGTATGACAAAGAAGAAAGCCATGATACAGTATGAAAAATTATAGTAACTTGGAGGGAATGACCATTTAAATATAATACAAAACATGGAGGCAGCTAGTGGATAGAGTGCCAGATCTAGAGTTACAAAGACCCCTCTTTGTGAGTTCAAATCCAGCCTCAGACACTTATTATGTGTATGATCTTGGGCAAGTAACTTAATCCTTCTTGTCTTAGTTTCCTCATATGTAAAATAAGCTGGACAAGGAAATGGCAAACCATTCGAGTATATTTGCCAGGAATACTCAGGATGGGGTCATGAAGAGTCAGACATGGCTGCAAAATGACTGAACAACAAGAAACAATAGAGCATGGAGGCAAACTGAAACATGAAAATAGCCGTGTCAGTATTGATGGGGAGAATAGGTAGAATGCTATTAACTAGAACCAAATCATGGCATTTAATTCAGTAAGTCCTTGACTTGGGACTTATTATTTCCTGGGTATGATTAACTCCCAGTGAAGAAACTCATTTCTAGTCTCTTAGAGAGTTGAGGGTCCCACCTAGTATGTATCAGAGGTGGGACTTGAATTGGGGTCTTCCTGACCCAATTCCAAGACCAGCTTTAGCCACTATGCAGTGCCACCTACCTATGGGCATACAGTGCTTATGGTGAATTTTTACATTCAGTACATGGTGGCTTTGGGAGTGGCAAGGATGTGAAGCAGATTTCAGTTCCTGATAGAGTTTTCCTTAGGATGGATGACACAAGAATTAGTTTTTTCCCCTAGAATATGTACACTTGCCTTCCAAACTAAATTAGAATATAATCACTATTGAGAAAAATCTTTTTTCCTAACCTGTTTTGATCATCATTCAAACATTTTTGAGCACTTGTTTCCTATCATCTGTGCATATATTCTCTACTGCTATTCATCAGACTACTTCTTCATGGTCATGGTGGTACATTGGCTCTTTTTTTAATTTAAAAAATAAAACAGTATTTTCTACATAAACAGAGGGAATTACTCTACTCCCAAAGCCCTTCATTTTTCAGAGATTTAAAAAATTTTCTGACATAGGTCAACAAATGACCTAAGAAGAGGCTGCCAACCATTATCAATTACGTTGTATAAGATCCATGGGTAGAAGTAAAAAGACCCATGAGCAGTAGTCACCTAAATGCAACCTATGGTACTAGAGGGAATTGTTAAATAAAAGCCCAAGTCAATACCAGTGAAGATCTAGATACAAGTGATACAAGTCCAGATCACTTCTACTACCAATCATAAGGAAGTTATTCTCAAGGATCCAAATCATGATGTTGAAGATGTTGCAGGAGCATCTTCATTTCATTTTACCGGAGTTGCTCCATCTTCATTTATCCTCCTCAAAAAGGTCATTTTCTTGACACATGACTTTTTTAATTCAAATGGCATTTATTTAATTAAAAATGAAGTGGCATTTTGGTGGAACTTGGAGCTTCTTCCCTCCCCACCCCCCACTTAATAGTATTTTATTTTTTCCAGTTACATGTAAAGATAGTTTTCAACATTCACTTTTATAAGATTTTGAGGTCCAAATTTTTCTCCTTCCTCCCTTCCCTCCCCCCTCCCCAAGACAGCAAACAATCTGATATAGACTATACATGTACAATAATATTAAACATATTTCAACATTAGTCATGTTGTGAAAGAAGAATCAGAACCAAAGGGGAAAACCATGAGAAAGAAACAGCAGCAAAAAAAGAGAAAATAGTGTGCTTTGATCTGCATTCAGACTGAACTTAGAACTTCTTAATGACAATAAGACCACTTCTTTATCTAGTCAAGTCTTCTTTCCTTTTCCCCACATATTTTCACAAAGTCTTTGGCAAGGAATTAGTATCTATGCATCAAAGGATCAGATGTTTATGGCTGGAGAAGAACCTTGAGGTCTAGCACAACCCCATCATTTTATAGGAGGAAAGTAAGGTCCAGTGTATAGCTTGGTTAGAGGATTCAAACATTATCTGACTCCAAATCCAGTGCTCTACCACTATACTATTTAATGGAGAAATTCTATGTCATTTCTAAAAAAATATGCTGATATTTAATATTTTGTTATCAAAGTAGATGTTCTTGCAGTTTCTTTTTTTTTTAAATTTTATTATTTATCTTAAACTTAAATACAAAATGAGAATAGAAGAAAACCCACATTGCCATGTACATAGCAGAACACAAGAGAAGATTCAATATAACACAGTAAATTTCCATTTCCTGAAATCCTATATAATAAATACTATACATTGTTTTCAGATTTTCTTTGCTTCCTTGTAGGTTTTCTTTAGTTCTCTGTGGTGTGCTTTTTACTTTATGTTTTTCCCCTTCCTTCCCCCCAAACCCTCACTCCCACCCTAAAGAACGCTACAATTAAGCATGGAGACATATATATATATATGAATGCATGTATGTGTATCTATATACATATACACACATACATATACATATCAATAGCTTGTACATATAAACATACACATATATACTCATACATATATATGTAAGACCATACTATGCTTATTTCCACTTGTCATCTGCTTCTACGAAGGTGGATAGTATCTTCCTTCATAAATCCAAGACTTCCCATGTTTTCCTAAATCAACCCGCTCATCATTTCCTACACTACAGTAATATTGCAAACTAATCACATCCTATCTGAGAGATTGTCTGTGAAAGTTTTTTCTCAGTTTTCTGCAGTCCTCTTATTCTTGACTGCACGGGTTTTATTTATACAAGAAATTTTAATTTAAAATAATCAAAATTGTCCATTTTATACTTCAACAATTCTCTCACTTTGTAACATAGTTTAAGGTCTGATGCTGCTAAATCTGCTTCCTTTACATCTTTTCTTCCTGGTTTCTTTGAAGTTCCTGACCTTTTGTTATTTCACATTAACTTTGTTATTATTTTTCCTACCTTAGATAATTTTTAGTTATTTAATTTAGATGACATTGAAAAAATAGATTAGTTAGGTAATTTTTTAGTTATTTAAAAAATTATATCAGCTTTACCTACCCATGAACAATAAATATTACTTCAATTATTTAGTTCTGACTTTATTTGTATAAAAAGTGTTCATGTTCATGTATTCCTGTGTCCATTTTATCCAGTAGACTCTCAGATATTTTATACTGTATAGTTATTTTAAATGACCTAAAACAATATTAAATAATATTGCTGACACAGTGTAGTTTCTCTATTTTTCTCTTTTGATTAAATCTATTTTAGCTTTAACTTTGAGATCATGATTACTATCCCTGATTTTTTATATAATAAATTCTATCCTGACCTTTATTTTATCTTTGTGTGTATCTCTCATTTTTATAGCATTTCCTGAAAACAACATACTGTTGAATTCAAATTTTTAATCTACTATCAGTTTTCACTTTATGGGTAGATTCCTCCCATTCACATTGTAAGCTATAATTACTTCTTGTGTATTTTCCTCCTTCCTATATTTCCTCACTATTTTTCTTACCCTAATTCTAACCCTCCTCACTCTTCTGCTTTACTTCTACCCACTACCTTGCCCTTCTTCCTTAATCTACTCACCCCTCTAGGAGTCCCTCCCTTATCCTCTCTGCCTGCCCTATTGATTTCTTATTTCTTTCTATATTTAGAAGACTTTTATACTTTCTAGATATATGTATATGTTGTTCCCTCTTTAATCCATTCCCAATGAAAGTAAGGCTCCATTACTACCCACCTTTTTCCTATACTAGCTTCTTCTATATCATTTTTTCCCTTTGTGCCTCATTTGTATGAGATAATTGCTCCTTTTTATCTCTCTCTAGACAGTTTTATTTTCTGAGAATCACCCCCATCATATGCAGCTCAGCCCAAGACTGTTTTCAAACTCCCCAAATAATGATGACAATCATAAGAGCACTAATATTTTCACATATAAGAAGTAAACAATCTGACCTATTGAGTCTCTTATTATTGGTCTTTAATGTTTACCTTATGTTTCTCCTGGATGTTGTATATTGGATTTTCCCTTAAGTTCTACTGATTTTGTCACAAATACGTGAAAGTCTTTCAGTTCATTAAATGACCTATTTTTGTTTCATTCAGGATTATAGTTAACTTTGCTGGGTAAGTAACTTTTGGTCATAACCCCAGCTCTTTTGCTCTATGAAATATAGTATTCCAAGACCTGTGGTCCTCCAACATAGTAGCTGATAGGTCTTGTGTAATTCTTATTGTAGCTCCATGATATTTAAGTTGGTTTTTTTTTTCTTGTTGCTTCCAGTATTTTGTCCTTAACCTGGGAACTTTTGAAACTTGGCTATGTTATTTCTGTAAGGTTTTCTCCTGGGTATCACCGGATTTTTTTCTATTTCTTCTTTGTCTTTTTATTCTAGAACTTCAGGGCAATTTTCCTTGGTAACTTCTTGTAATATTGTATCAAGATTCTTTTTTCATCATAATTTTCAGGTAGCCTGACTATTCTTACATTATTTCTTCTTGATCTGTTCTCCAGATGAGTTATTTTTCTGGTGAGATGTCTCACATTCTTTTCTATATTTTCATTCTTTTGATTTTGTTTTATTATTTCTGGGTGTCTTGGAATGTCATTAGCTTCCTTTTCCCCAATTCTAGTTTTCAAGGAATTATTTTCTTTCTTTAATTTTTGATTCTCTATTTCAAGTTGGTTGATTTTCTTTTCATCATTTTCTTGATTTTCTTGGAATGCTCTTATTAATTTCCTAATTTCTACTCTTTCTCTTACTTAATTTTTAGTCCTTTTTAAGTTCCTCCAAGAACTCTTTTGTACTTGATGTTTCTCATTGAAAAAGGAGTGGCTTATGTTACTGGGTTATCTTCCTCTGAATATGAACCCAGATCTTCTCTATCCCCATAGTTGCTATCTATGGTTGGGTTCTTTCTCCTTTGCTTAATCATTTTTTTTTGTTTTATTTTGTTTTTAGCAGCTATTAGTGTAATCAAGTTATAGTCCCAAGGCGTGGGGAATGATACTGCAAATCTCAGGTCCTTCTTACTGTTATTTTCTGAGGTCTGTCCCAGGATTCAAACTTGGGCTCTGCGCTCCACTCCTAAGCCATAGCTAGGGCCCCTAGCCACACTGTGCTGTAAGTCATCTAGTTCCCTGCCTTCCCTCACGTAGATGCAAACTGTAGCTGTCATCTCCGCCCTGGAACCGAAACCGTGGACACAGCCGGCAGCTACTGCACTCACCATGTGTGTGCTAGCTCCTTTCTCCACTCCCCCTCAGCTTGAGACCTGTCTGGTCAGCACAGCTGCTGTTGGACAGTAGTGGAAGATGCTTCAATCTTCTCCTTCTCAGCCATCAGACTCCCACATTGTCCCTGAGATGACAGTTTCTAAGGCAGAGGCTGCCTCCCAGCCCTAGCTGCCCCCAGGCCTTGTTGTTTGTTGATTCTGCAGCAGAGTCGGTCTGGAAGTATTTGTGCTTTACTTAGGGTGAACCTGTGACCCTGAAGGTCAGGTCTTTCCTGGGGTCTTCTCAAGTTGTCTTAGGAGAACAACTGCTTAACCCTAACTTTTGTTTATTTCTGCTGCTCTACATCCACTCTAAGGTGATGTTCTGTCTTTTTTTGTCTAGGAAATTTGAAGAGCTGAAATTTTTCTGACTTGCTCCACCATCTTCCCAGAATCCTCTCCCCTCTTGCAATTTAAAAAAAATGCATTAAGAGATTAAGCCTTGGCTTATGATAACATGGAAGTCCACGTTCAATTTCTAGTTCCATATTTGGGTTGCTAAGTGATTCTAGTCAAGTCCTTTAATCTGTCTGCACTTCAATTTCTGAGGGCAGCTAAGTGGCACAGTGGTTAGAGGGCTAAGTCTCAAGTCAAGAAGATTCATCTTTCTGAGTTCAAATCCAGCTAATGACACTAGCTGTGTGATTCTGGGCTAGTCACTTAACTCTGCTTACCTCAGTTTCTTCATCTGTAAAATGAGCTGGAGAAGGAAGTAGCAAACTGTTCCAGTATGTTTGTCCAGAAAACCCAAATGGGGTCATGAAGAGTCAGACACAATTGTAAATGACCAAACCACAACAACAAATTTCAATTTTCACCTATGGGAAAAGAAAATTCTCTCTCTCTCTCTCTCTCTCTCTCTCTCTCTGTCTCTCATTCTCTCTCTCTCTCTCTCTCTCTCTCTCTCTCTCTCTCTCATTCTCTCTCTCTCTCTCTCTCTCTCTCTCTCTCTCTCTCTCTCTCTCTCTGTCTTTCTCTCTGTCTCTCTCTCTCCCCTGCCCCCATCTGTCTGTCTATCTTTCTGTCTGTTTTTCTCTACCTGCCTACCTATACGAAACACCTCTTCTGAGTCTGCTTCACAACTCCCATTCAACATGGTGGACTAGATCTCAGAAATGACTTCTCCTTTGAGGAATCCCCCCACCGAGGCTCTGGGGGAGGTTTTTTACTGTTGCTTGTGTGTTCCCACTGGTGTGTTCCCCATTGCTTATTGATTAACCAGTCAGAGTCTACCAGTTTTTGGAAACAGTTATTTACTAAGGTGGCACAGTAACAAGTATTTACTAAAGTAAGAAAACAGTTATTTCCTTAGGTACTATAGTATAGCATAGATACAAAATACCTTCCCCACCCTCACCCAAAGTCAAGAACACAATCTTCCACAAGTATGTACTGTATCTGGGGGAAGTGGGCTCCAGCTTAGAAAGCCCATGTGCTGAAGGAGTAATTCATAGTTCCGGGCTAAATGAAGTCTTTTTCTCTCCATGGAGATATCATAAAGGTCCTATAGCATTCAGCTGGATTCTGAGGATAAGTTCCTTCATAGAGTACAGAAGCTGCCTCTCCCATGTGCATCTAATTTTTCTTCAGTCCACTGTTGATCCTCAGATACTCCTACCAGCCACAGTGGGAAATCTAATTATTTGTGACTCTTCAACATTTGTAAGGTCATTCTTCATTTGGGGTGGGTGAAAGGAAAAAAAGCCTCTCTTCTTCCCCACCCTAGTGATTACTTCCCAGACAGATGGAGTAATGGTTTGACAATAGGTCAAACAATTGCTGTTTTTATCTAAATTGGGATGAGGTTAGTTATTTTCTTCAACTAACCACAAGATGCTTCCTATCTAGTGACATATCCTTTCATTCAATTCATACTTGGTTTACACCTTTAATTGGCTGAACAGAGGCACCTAGGAATTATTCTTACCAGGTTTACAACTTTGATTGATTAATTGAGTCTATCAATCAATCAAGCCAATCAAAGAGGCATTCTCACTTGATAAAAGTGTCAGTGTCTAGACCTACACAGGCACAGGGCAGCTGGGGAACCTGCATCCTCAAGGCCACGTGTGGCCTTCTAGGTCCTCAGGTGCAGCCCTTTGACCGAGTCCAAGTTTTACAAAACAAATCCCTTTACTAAGGGGATTTGTTCTGAGAAATTTGGATTCGGTCAAGGGGCTGCACTTAAGGACCTAGAGAGTCACATGTGGCTTGGGGACACAGGTTCCCCACCTCTGGCTGGAGCATCTTGTTAGTTAAGTTACTTGGAGCTGAGGAGTGTTATATATAGATATCTCTATCTAGCTATCTATCTATCTATATATCTATATCTATATCTAGATATCTCTTTCTCCTATATATCTATCTATATATATTTATATATGGATATCTATAGACCATTCCCACAAGGCACTATGGTAAATTATTATTTTAAAACTTTTTACAAATATACACATGCATGTATTGTTCATTTGTTTTATCTGTGTCTGACTCATTGTGACTCCAATTGGGATCTTCTTGACAAAGATACTGGGATGGTTTGCCGTTTCCATCTCTAGCTCATTTTACAGATGAGAAAACTGAGGGAAATAGGTTAATTGACTTACCCAGGGTCATACAGCTAGTAAGTGTTTGCGGCTAGATTTGAACTCAGGTCTTCCTGATTCCAGGCCTGGCATTCTATCCAGTGTGTCACTTAGCTGCCCACTTATGCATGTACATACATACATACATGTATGTATACATATATACATGTATATATGTGAGATATATATATATATATCATATAAAGTTAGAATAAAATTATGCCCAGAACTTAAGCAAACAAAAGGTCAGCCTACCTTACTGAAGGTTTTACAAGGTATTGGTTTTCCTCTACAACATTACTCTGTTACTTTTTAGTGCTTCCTTTTTTAGAAATTCAAATATACACAGACCTTACTCCTCCATAATTCATTCCTTTAGGTGTACTTTCTCTGACATCTTTAGTACTATGTTATTGACCTAAAAGCTACTTGAAATGAGACCTGCCTAAATGTAGTGGCCAAATTGTGCCAAGTTTGAAAGTGGAATTATAGTAGAATCATTTCTAGTAGTTGAGAATTAGGTTCTAAAATTAGCATATCAGACAGAAATCCTTTGTATTCAAACTTTTCCTTGAAAATCTCTGGGGTGGGGTAGGGTGGGCAGAGCCAAGATGGCAGCTGGAAAGCAGGGACCTGCTTAAGTTCTTCCCCAAATTCCTCCAAACACCTGTAAAAATGGCTCTCAACAAATTCTAGAGCTGTGGAACCCATGAAATAGCAGAGGGAGAGCTGTTTAGGTCTCCAGCCAAGGACAGCCTGGATAGTCACTGGGAAGGGTCTGTCTCACAGTGCCAGGAACGAATTGCAGCCCAGCATGGGACACATCAGGACCAACCAGACCAGGAGCTGGGAGGAGCAGGCCTGAGGGCCATGAATCAGTGAGCTGTGGCAGTTACCAGACTTCTCAACCCACGAATGCCAAAGACCACAGAGCAGGTTAGTGGGAAAACTGCTGGATAGGTGTGAGAGCCATCTGGCCCCAGCCCTGGGGGTGGCAGAGGTGGTGTGGTGGTGGTGGCAGCAGCAGCAGGAAGTTCCTGTGGCTGCTTCCAGAGCTCCAGCATCAGCTGCTTCAGGCTCACATGGTGGGAGGAATCAATCAGCCAATTCAGAACAGGAGGGCACAGAGGCAGGTTCTCTTGCTTTGCCCTGCTTGGATCTGGGTTGCAGTCCTGGTTGGTGGTTCTTGGAGGAGGAGGAGCACTGCTGTGGCAGAGTTTGTGGTATGGTGGAGTAGGAGTAGCTCTGAAAACAGCAGCACAGTCCCTAAAGCTTGGGACAAAGTACTCTCTACTCTACAAGCAGTCATACCCTGGCAAAAAGCTCAAAGGTCAAGTAGTGGGCTGCAAACATGAACAGGCAGACAAAAAGGACTCAGATTCAGACTCAAACTCAGACGATAGAACTATAGGAACTTTTTTGGTGACAAAAAAGATCAAAGCATATAGCCAGAAATCAACAAAGTCAAGGAGCCTACATCAAAAGCCTCCAAGAAAAATATGAAGTGGTTTCAGGCCATGGAAGAGCTCAAAAAGGATTTGGAAAAGCAAGTAAGAGAAGTAGAGGAAAAATTGGGAAGAGAAATGAGAGACACGCAAGAAAACCATGAAAAACAAGTCAACGACTTGCTAAAGGAGACCCCCCAAAATACTGAAGAAAATAACACCTTAAAATTGAATTGGAGCAATTGGAAGCTAGAGACTTTATGAGAAATCAAGATATTATAAAACAGAACCAAAGGAATGAAAAATGGAAGACAATGTGAAATAGATCCAGGGGAGATAATTTAAAAATTATTGGACTACCTGAAAGCCATGACCAAAAATAGAGCCTACACATCATCTTTTAAGAAATTATCAAGGAGAACTGCCCTAATATTCTAGAACCAGAGGGTAAAATAGAAAGTGAAAGAATCCACCAATTGTCTCTTTAAAAAGATCCCAAAAAGAAAACTCCCAGGAATATTGTTGCCAAATTCCAGAGCTCCCAGGTCAAAGAGAAAATACTGTAAGCAGCCAGAAAGAAACAATTTGAGTATTATGGAAAAACAATCAGAGTAATACAAGATCTAGAAGCTTCTACATTAAGGGACTGAGGGCTTGGAATATGATATTCCGGAGGTCAAAGGAGCTAGAATTAAAACCAAGAATCACCTACCCAGCAAAACTGAGTATAATGCTCCAAGGCAAAATATGGATTTTCAGTAAAATAGAGGACTTTCAAGTTTTCTCAGTGAAAAGATCAGAGTTGAATAGAAAATTTGACTTTCAAACACAAGAATCAAGAGAAGCATGGAAAGGTGAACAAGAAAGAGGAATCATAAGGGACTTACTAAAGTTGAACTGTTTTGTTTACATTCCTACATGGAAAGATGATGTGTGTAATTCATGAGACCTCAGAATTAGGGTAGTGGAAGGGAATAGATAGATAGCATGGGGTGAGTTGAATATGAAGGGATGATATCCAAAAAAAAAATAAAATTGAGGGGTGAGAGAGGAATATATTGAGAGAGGGAAAAAGGGAGAGAGAGAAAGGGGTAAATTATCTCACATAAAAGTGGCAAGAAAAGGCAATTCTATCGGAAGGGAAGAGGGGCCAGGTGAGGGGGAATGAGTGAATCTTGCTCTCATTGGATTTGACTTGAGGAGGGAATAACATACACACTCAATTGGGTATCTTACCCCACAGGAAAGAAGGAGGAACTGGATAAAAAGGGGGGATGATAGAAGAGAGGACAGATGGGGGAGGAAGTAATCAAAAGCAAACACTTTCACAAAGGGACAGGGTCGAGGGAGAAAACTGAATAAAGGAGGGAGGAAAATATGGTTAGTCTTTCATAACATGAGTATTTTAGAAGGGTTTTGCATAATGATACATGTGTGGCCTATGTTGAATTGCTTGCCTGCTTAGGGAGAGTGGGTGGGGAGGGAAGAGGGGAGAGAATTTGGAACTCAAAGTTTTAAAAGCAGATGCTCAAAAAAAAGTTGTTTTTGCATGCAACTGGGAAATAAGAAATATACGGAATGGGGCGTAGAAATCTATCCTGCCCTACAAGAAAGTAAGGGGAAAGAGGATGGGAGTGGTGTAACAGAAGGAAGGGCTGACTGGGGAATTGGGCAATCAGAATATATGCCATCTTGGAGTGGGGGGGAGGGTAGAAATGGGGAAAAATTTGTAACTCAAAATCTTGTGGAAATCAATGTTGAAAATGATAATATTAAATAATAAAATACAGAGGAAAAAAAGAAAGAAAATCCCTTGAGTTGGCAGAGTGAAAATGATGGAGTAAAAGCAGGGACTTGCTTGAGCTACCCCCCCCCCCCAAATCCCTGTAAAAATGCCTCTAAACGATTTCTAGAGCTACAGAACTCACAAGATGACAGAGTGAAACAAGTCTCCAGCCCAAGACAGCCCAGAAGGCTGACAGAGTGGTTTATTACACTGTGTTGGGAGCAAAGTGCTGCCCAGTGTGGGCCATGCCAGCACAGACAGGGCAGAGCAGACTGAGTGGGGCAGGCCTCAGGACACTGAATCACTGGCAGCTGTGGTGATTTCCAGACTTCTAAACCCACAAATGCCAAAGACATCATAAAAGGTCAGTGGGAAAACTCTGTCAGATCTGGGTGAGAGAAGAGCATGGTCCAGCCCCATTCCCAGGGCAGTAGAAGCAGTTGCGGCAGCAGCAGCAACAGTAGGGCAGTGGCTACTTCCGGCTCTCCAGGCCCACAGATGGTGGGAGGATCAAGTGTCTGATCAGAGAGGGCATGCAGAGAGCTTTTTGCTGGCACTGAGGTACGATTCTCTTACTTTGCACTGCTTGGATCTGAGTCACAGTCCTGGGTGTCTGTCCTGGGGTGAGGAGGAGTACTGGTGTGGCAGAGATTGTGGTGGCTGTGGAGAAGGAATCCTCCTCACAGTTTGTATTAGGAGGGCAGAGTTTATAATCTCAAAAAGGATCATAAACATGTCTGAAACGTTCGGAACCGCCGGATATAAGAAACTCTCAAAGTAGAAGGCAGAAGAATCAAAACATTTATTTAGGCTCCACAGTAACCAACCCATGAACCAGCAACCCCATTTTGATATATTGATCAAAAGCTTCCAGGCCCAATAAGTACGCCTTGAAAGAGTAACCAGGAGGCTACAGAGAAGCATGATTGCGTAAAGCAAAATCATGTTTCCCCCTCTATGGTAATAAGATTACCCACTGGCCTGAAGTCTTTGTTCAGCTTTCTCCCGTAGGTCAGCTCTGCTACTGGCAGCTCCTGCTTCAGCTGTGGCTGTGGCTGTAACTGTAGCTGTAACTGTCGCTGTAACTGTCGCTGTAACTGTCGCTGTAACTGTCTCTGGCTCCAACCGGAAAAGGAAAAGAGGATCTTCAAGCTGTCCTCTCCCCTCTTATAGAGTTTTTGACATCATCAAGCACCGCCTGAACGACCAGGGCCGATTGGTTCTTGACTTGGCCCCTCCCCCTAGCGTAGCCGTTAACACCTCCCCTCAGCCAGCCCCATGACTCATCACACAGGAAGTTGTCTGCTTCCTGGAATGCTCTTTGGGCTTCCTGCCCCGGAAGAGCAAGCCACAGTGTCCAGAGGCTCAATGAGGTAAGCTGAGTCATTCAAAGAAAACAAAGGCCATTCTGGCTACACAGTTCCAGGACAAAGAGTGCTTGAGGTCAGTTATCGAGCAGAGCACAGGCTAGGAAAGGAGTAAACACCTTTCCTTGGATCATACTACCTGAGAAGAACTGAAAATTTACAGATGCCTAGAAGTAGCTCTGAAAACAGCTGTGCAAAACCTCTGAAGCTTGGGACAGAACACTCTCCACTCTGGAAGCAGAGTCATACTTTGATAAAGAGCTCAAAAGTCAAGTCACTGACTGGGAAAATGACCAGACAGTGTAAAAAAACTGACTATAGAGTCTTACTTTGGTGACAAAGAAGACCAAAACATACAATCAGAAGAAGTCAACAAAGTCAAAGAGCCTACATCCAAAGTCTCCAAGAAAAATATGAATTGGTCTCAGGGCATGGAAGAGCTCAGAAAGGATTTGGAAAAGCAAATAAGAGAAGTAGAGGAAAAATTGGGAAAAGAAATCAGAGTGATGCAAGAAAATCATGAAAAACAAGTCAACACCTTGCTGAATAAGACCCCAAAATACAGAAGAAAATAACACCTTAAAAAGTAGACTTACCCAAATGGCAAAAGAGGTCCAAAAAGCCAATGAGGAGAAGAATGCCTTAAAGAGTAGTATTGGCCAAATGGAAAAGGAGGTCCAAAAGCTCACTGAAGAAGATCATTCTTTAAAAATTACAATGGAGCAAATGGAAGCTAATGACTTTATGAGAAATCAAAAAATTATAAAACAGAACCAAAAGAATGAAAAAATAGAAGACAATGTGAAATATTTCATTGGAAAAACCACTCACCTGGCAAATAGATCCAGAAGAGATAATTTAAAATTTATTTGACTCTCTGAAAGACATGATCAAAGAGTCTAGACATCATCTTTAAAGAAATTATCAAGGAAAACTGATATTTTAGATATTGATATTGTAGAACCAGAGGGTAAAATAGAAATTGAAAGAATCCACCAATTGCCTCTTTAAAAAGATCCCAAAAGGGAAACTCCTAGGAATATTGTAGCCAAATTCCAGAGTTCCCAGGTCAAGGAGAAAATATTGCAAGCAGCCAAAAAGAAACAATTTGATTATTGTGGAAACACAATCAGAATAGCACAAGATCTAGCAGGTTCTACATTAAGGGATAGAGGGCTTGGAATATGATATTCCAGAGGTCAAAGGAGCTAGGATTAAAACCAAGAATCACCTAGCTAGCAAAACTGAGTGTAATTATTCAAGAGAAAAATGGATATTGAACAAAATAGAGGACTTTCAAGCATTCTTGATGAAAAACCAGAGCTGAATAGAAAATTTGACTTTCAAATACAAGAATTAAGACAAGCATGAAAAGGTAAACAGGAAAGAGAAACCATAAGGGACTTATTAAAGTTGGACTGTGTACATTCCTACATGGCAAGATATTTGTAACTCATGAGACCTTTCTCAGTATTAAGGTAGTTGAAAGGAATATGCATACATACATACACACACACACACACACACACACACACACATATAGACAGAGGACTCAAGGTGAGTTGAATATGAATGGATGATATCTAAAAAATAAAATTAAGGAGTGAGAGAGGAATATACTGGGAGAAGGAGAAAGGGAGAGATAGAATAGGATCAATTATCTCACATAAAAGAGGCAAGAAAAAACTATTATATTGGAAGGGAAGAGGAGGTGAAAGGAAGGGAGTGAACCTTACTCTCATAGGATTTGGCTTAAGGAGGGAATAACATACACACTCAATTGGGTGTTTTACCCTACAGGAAAGTAGGAGGGAGAGGGATAAAGTTGGGGGGGGGGATGATAGGAGGGAGGGCAGATTGGAGGAGCCTCTGGAACTTAAAGTTTTAAAAACAAATGTTAAAATTGTCTTTATATGCGACTGGGAAATAAGATATAAAGGCAGTGAGGTATAGAAATCTATCTTGCCCTACAAGAAAGTAAGGGGGAAGGGGATAAGGGGGGAGTGATACAAGGGAGGGCAGACTGGGGGAAGGGGTAATCAGAATGCCTACCATCTTTGGTTGGGGGGAGGGGAAAGATGGAGAGAAAATTTGGTACTCAAAATCTTGTGGAAATGAATGTTGAAAAGGAAAAATAAATAAATTAATCTTAAAAAAAGAAAATCCCTTAAGTTGCCCATACAGTACCATGTAATATTTTTAAACAGTTGTAGTTAGAAAGTGGCAATTTAAATATAAAGGGAATTTATGACAGAGAAGCAACGGATCTGAGATAGTTGCTATGGAAAAAAAATTGAGTGACCATTTTATTTTTCCAGACATTCAGCTAAGTTATTGATCAGAAGAAAAAGGTGAGAACCAGAACTTCTGCTCGCATGGGAAGAAAATAAAAACAGGTCAAGTCTTTGCTAGCAGGAAAAGTGTTGATTAGTATGATGGGGGAAAGTGCTCTCGAAAGGGCTTCACAAGTAATAATCACTGTATTATAGAGAGCTTGACTGTGGTTTTTTCCAGCTTTATTGGAGAAAAGAAAGGGCACAAAGAAGGCAATGGGAACACAGCAGGCTTCTTCTAGGTGACGAAGAAAGGTGGAAAGCCTCACTAAAGTTGGCCCAACATTATTTTCAGCTGCCTAAGTAGAATGAATATACCATATCTATAGTGAAGAGAAGGTCCTAATATCACACTCGGTACAGTATGAGATGCACACGGAAACTGAGACCAACTGAGGCATTAACTGAAACATTTGTTCATTGCATGGAATGGCATTTTGCCAACATTATTACAATTATTTGTCTTCTCTTTTTTGAATCATTATTAAATTTTATTTCTAATTTGTGGAATAAAATAAGGTATACATATGTAAAATTATTCTATATGCATACTTCTATTTATCAATTCTGTCTCTGGATGCATCTTTCTTCATATGTCCCTTATAGTTAATCTGGGTATTTATTATAGTCAAAATAACTTATTCATTCAAAGTCATTCTTAAAACAATATCGCTGTTACTATATACAACATTCACCTGGTTCTGCTCTTCTTCATTATCTTGTGCCAAGTCTTTCCATGTTTTTCTAAGATCATTGAGCTCATCATTTCTTACAGCACAATAGTATTCCATCATAATCATATACGACAAATTCTTCAATCATTCCCCGATTGATGGGCATCCCCTCAATTTCCAGGTCTTTGCCACTACAAAGAGAGCTGCTATAAACATTTTATAACGTATAGATTCTTTTCCTTTTTTCCTTTTTCAAGGGGCCAAATGCATATATAACTGAATTCATATAAGTTAGGTGAACATAGGCCATGGCTCCAATGTATCTGGATGCTGTTGGGAATCCATCTGTGATGTCGACCCTACCATGAGGCTTTAGAATCATAGAATCGACTAACAGCTAAAAAGGGGATATTAAGAGATCATCTGATCTGACGCAATTACAGGAAGTCATTTAACCTGTCTATGTGTTTACTTATCTATAAAAAGGAATCATTAACAGCTTCCCTAACTAGCTATTTTATAAGGTTATTTTTAAAGAAAACCCTGTGGAACATAAAAACACTTTAACAGATCTGTGATTTCATAGATATGGGCATTCTTACCACTGTTTGAACAATGTACCCATTGTAAACTATATATTAATGTAAACTTTATATACATGTGAGCTGTGCTTATCATAACTAGTTATGTGACCTTTGACAAATCACTTTTCTGGGTCTCTGTTTCCTTGTATTTAAAAAAAGGATGGTTACATTCTCTCTAAGGTCATCTCCAAACCTTAAATTCTAAGATTCTAGCCTGTGTAATATAAACATAATGATTTTTGTCTCACTGTATGGTAAGAGATGATTATAATCAACATGGTACAAAAGAAAAATTAGTTTCAAATTAGTTGGTAAGCAAAATGGCCTTTGTTTTCTTTGAGTAACTCAGTGTATTTCATTAAGCCTTACTAGGTCCTAAGCCCCAGGCCCAAAGCCCCATTAGGTGTGGAACCTATGTGGGTGTGGATTGGTGACTGGGGTGGGGTCCAAGGTGGGGCTGGCTAAGGGGAGGTGTTAACTCCAGAGCCATGCCCTATTAGGTGTTAACCTAATCTATATGGATGTGAACCTCCCAGGGTCCTAAGGGGAGGGGCCAAATCAAGAACCAATCACCAGACAACACTTGATGACATCAAAAACTCTCTAAGAGGAGAGAAGACAGCTTGAAGATTGATTTTCTGTTGGAGCCAGAGGCAGCTACAGCTGAAACTGAAGATAAAGCCAAAGCAGGAGCTGCCGGTAGCAGAGCCGATCTGCGTGTGGACTGAGGAGTGCTGAGCAAGGACTTGAGGCCAGTGGGTAATCTTCTTACTGGAGAGGGGAAGCATGTATGTGATTTTGCTTAATACTATCATGCTTCTCTGTGGCCTCCTGGTTACTCTTGTGAGGCGGACTTATTGGGCCTGAAAGCTTTTGATCAAAATATCAAAATGGGGATGCTGGTTCGTGGGTCTGTTACTTTGGAGCTTGAATAAATGCTTTAATTCTTCTGCCTTCTACTTAGAGAATTTCTTATATCCTGCAGTTCTGAACCATTTAGACATATATATGATTCTCTTTGAAATCATAAATTCTGCCTTCGTAATACATCTGGCGACCATGTGGATGGGATCGCTAGGTATAAGATCTCTATTTAGAAGCAGAACTTCAGAGGAAGAGATGAATATCCCAGGGTGAGAGGATCCATTTATTCCTCCCTAGCAAAGGAATTGGCTAAAAGAGCTGGACCCTGTGAAAACTGGGAACCAAGGCTATAGAGAGGAGATCCTAGGGATTTGGAAAGGTGTTTACAAGAGGTTGGAATTCAGTCAGGGGCATCACTATCTAGGCAAAGCTGGATAGTGTTATCAGCCTACCGGCTAGTATATGAAAGATTGAGATTAAGTGAAAGAGATGGGGGCACTCCTACCCCACGGCAAGAAGGGGAATCTCAGATAGCAGGAGAACAAACTGCTGCTCAAGAATCTACTGACTCAAATGAGAACTTTTCTATTAATGTGGCTAGGAGCAACGGGAGGCCAAATAAGCCAAGAGTGCATTCCAACTCAGCCCAGACCGAGCCTGACTGCCTGCTTTGTCCTTGCCATGGTGGCAGGGGAAAGGAGTGGAGAGAAAATGAGACAATGTTAGAGGATGAGGCCCAAAATGCTACTAGGGTTCAGGACATCCATCACATAGAGAATGAGAGATGGTTAAATACTCAGACAGATGTCCGTCCCATACAAAGGAGGAAGACAGAAACCCAAGGTGATAATTCAGATACAAGGGAAATTCAGGAAGATTTTTCACAGCAAGAGGTCCCAGACATTTTGAGTAGATTCAGCCAAATAGGAGAACCACTAATATCTTGGATGGTAAGACTCAGTGATCAAGGGGCCAGTGGAATATTAGTAGATAGGATGGATTGTATGAGATTCATAGGTATCAGCTATGATCCTCTAGCTAAGCAAACTTTTAGGGAACATCATCAGCAAGGAGATGCTAGCAGGACTACTCTGTTGGCATTAGCCGCTGAGGGATGCAATAAGAGATATACTACTGATTCTATGTGGCCCACTCAGTATAGACCCTGGTATTCACTAAGAGATTGTATCATGAGACTAAAGGAGGAGGTAATGAAGACTACTATCATGACAGGAACTGCAGACAAATATTACGATGATCCAATGGGACTGCCTCATAGGAATTTAATAATTAGGACTGCTCCCTCTGCTTATAATTTTGAATCTGTTACTTGGGGAAGTAGGGACCCATCTTACAGTGGTGATAGATAAGATTTTACAGTTACATGACTTAGGAGACTGGGGAAGGGATAGATCTCCTCGAGAGAGAAGGGTGAATAGCCAGCAAATTTGGCACCAAAATAGACTGACAAGAAAAGAAATGTTCACTGCTCTATTGAGAGCAGGGGTAGGCTTTGAATGATAGATGGCATTCCAACCAATGAACTGTACAGAATGTACCAAGATAAAGGACTCGATAACAGAAGAAATAAGGAAATAACAACTGCTCCTGCAGATGCTACAGACGTTTTTACCTTCATAACCAAGTGAGTCACATGTTAGGGAATACTAGGAAACAGGCCGAGCCCCAGCCCAAATTAAGGAAATATACAGGCTGGATTGCAGACCTCACATTAACCTGACCATATATTAGAAAAATGGGTCAAGTACAGTAACTAAGCCATTAATAGATACCGGGACGGAGGCCACCCTTATCTATGGAAATCCAGACAAGTTCAGCCATGGAACTCCTATTACCATCACAGGATTAGGAGGGGCTGAAATATCAGCCAGACAAGTTAAATTGATTATGAAAATTGGACAGTTGCCCAGGAAAGAATATAGTGTGGTTATTGTGCCTATTCCTGAATACATCATTGGAATAGACATATTGAAGGGTATGACCTTAAATTTACCTGAAGGGAAATACCAGTTTGCTGTGAGGAAAATAGGCATTAATGCAGTCTTAGTGGGGAAAATAAAGATGGATCCAATCACTTTGCCTGAACCTTCTGAAGTAATTACTGAGGCAATATCGTGTGCCAGGTGGGCAAGATGAAATTGCCAACACTATAAGAGAATGTGTTGAAGCAGGAGTGTTAGTCCCTACAACTACTCAATGGAACAACCCTGTCTTGCCAGTCCAAAAGTCAGATGGAACATGGAGGATGACAGTAGATTATAGACAGCTGAACAAAGTGACTCCTCCCTTGTATGCTGCTGTTCCAGACACGGTTACTTTAATAGAGAGAATACAAAAACATGAAGGGACTTGGTATGCAGTTATTGATTTGGCCAATGCCTTCTTTACAATCCCAATAGACCCCAAGCAATGGAACCAGTTTGCTTTTACTTGGCAAGGCCGACAGTATACATTTACATGCCTGCTGCAAGGATATATTCATAGCCCAACTATTTGCCACAAGATTGTAGCTGAGCATTTGGATGAATTAAAGTTACCTGGTGTACAGCTTACACATTACATAGATGACATCATGATACAGGGAAAGAATATAAAAGAAGTGGAGGAGAGTTTGGCACAATTAATTGACCATATGAAAAGCAAAGGATGGGAAATCAACCCCTCAAAGGTTCAAGGGCCAGCTCAAACTGTAAAATTCTTGAGGATACAGTGGAATACAGGACTGTGAGAAATTCTCCCACAAGCTCGACAAAAAATCCAGGATTTTCCCACCCCTACTAATAAGAAAGATGCCCAAAAGTTCATAGGGCTATTTGGTTATTGGAGATACCACATCCCACATTTGGGACAGATTTTAAAACCCTTGTATAAAGTCACCAGAAAGAAATATGAATTTGATTGGGGACTTGAACAAAGTAGAGCTTTTGAGGAAGCAAATGCTGCTATACAATTAGCTCTGGATTTATGGCCTATGCAAAATGGGCCAGTGGAGTTACAAGTGACTGTACAAGATGACTGTGCGAATTGGAATCTGTGGCAAAAACAACAGAGCTGAAGTGTACCTTTAGGCTTTTGGTCAAGGAAACTGCCCTCATCTGGAGTGCAATATACACTTTTTTTGAGAAGCAGCTGTTAGCTGCATATTGGGCTTTAGTAGAAACTGAGCAACTAACTTTGGGTCATGAAGTGGTGTTAAGGCCTGGAATTCCAATTATGACTTGGGTAATGAGTACCCCAGCTTCTCACAGAATTGGACACGTGCAAGAGGCAAGCATAATCAAATGGAAGTGGTATATTCAAAATAGGTCCAGAGCAGGCAAAAGTGGAGTTTCTGCTCTACATGAATCTGTGGTGAACATTGACACTGAGAGGAATGAAAAACCTCTTGAATCTAAGCAACAGATGGTACCATCCTTAGTGAAATGGAATAATGGATATGATGGACTAAATGAAGAACAGAAGAAACATGCTTGGTTTGCTGACGGGACAGTAAAATATTTGGGACAGAAGAGACATTAGAAAGCAGTAGCCTATAACCCCTGTACTAGGCGAACTCTGGAAAGTTCTGGGATAGGTGGAAGTAGCCAATATGCTGAACTGATGGCAGGGCATCAGGCCATCAAAATGGAGAAAGGAGGACAGTGTCATATCTTTACTGACTCATGGGCAGTAGCTAATGGATTATCTACGTGGATGCCTATATGGAGGAATCAGAATTGGGAGATTCATGGCAAACAAGTTTGGGGTAAAGAGTTATGGGAAAATATATGGGATATGTTTCTGGTTACGGATTTGTCAGTTTTTCATGTTGATGCTCACGCGACCCTGACCACACTAGAACGTGAGTACAATGCACATGCGGATCGACTAGTAAAGATTGCTACTGAATGTATTGTCCCTACTCTGACTCCAACTGATGACCCAACCTTAGCAAGATGGATCCACCAGACTGCTGGTCGTTTAGGGCTCCAGGCCACCCATCGATGGGCACAGGATCGAGGTATCAGTATCTCTCATGCATTGTTAAAACAAATAACAGAGGAGTGTTGTATATGCCAACTAGAAAAAGAACAAACTCTCCCTACGATAGTAACTGGAGAAATAGCAAGGGGAAATGTTCCAGCCCAAATTTGGCAGATAGATTATATTGGCCTACTACCCCAGGATAAAGGATGTAAATATGTATGTACGTGTGTTGACACCTATTCAGGTGTACTAGTGGCTTGTCCTCATAAGGACGCAACTCAGAAAAACACCTGTAAAACCCTAGATATTTTAAGTTTATACTATGGAACCCTGATGCAGATTCAAAGTGACAATGGGTCACATTTCAAGGGCAAAGAAGTGAAAAGATATTGTGTGTTGAATAATATAGAATGGATATATCATATTCCATATTACCCACAAGGATCTGGGCTAATTGAAAGAATGAATGAATTGAAAGAATGAATTGAAAGAACAGCTGAGAAAATTAAGCTCTAATAACTCTGCCTGATGGGACTACAGTCACTTCCTACCTACACACCCCTGTCATGATTGTTTTTAAAAGTGTATTTATTGGGGGCAGCTAGGTGGTACAGTGAGTAGAGCACAGGCCCTGGAGTCAGGAGGACATGAGTTCAAATCTGGCTTCAGACACTTACACATGTACTAGTTGTGTGACCTTGGGCAAGTCACTTAAGCCCAATTACCCTACCAAAAAAAGTGTATTTATTGATTTGCTAATGCATATTATTTTAAGTTTGATTCATACATATTCAGGTCAAGTTAGCAAGTGCCTACATTGTGCCAGGTGATAAGTGATACATGCTAGGGATACAAAGAAAGACAAAAAAGGATCCTGTTCTCAATGAGCTCCTAGTTTAATGGGGGAGACACCATGCAGACATCTATGTACCGATAAGATAATCAAGAGAGGGATGGCAGTAGTATTAAGGGGATCAGGAAAGGCTTCCTGCAAAAGGAAAGATTTTAGCTGAGACTTGAAAGAAGCCAGGGAAACCAAGAGATGAAGATGAGAAGCCAGAGACTTCCAGGTATAGGGGACAGCAGTGAAAATGCCCAGAGTCAGGAGATGGACTGTCTTGTTAGAGGAACAGCAAGGAGGCTAATGTCACTGAATCAAAGAATACATAGTGGGGAATGGGATTGAGAAAATGGAAAGGTAAGAATAAGGCAGGTTATAATGGCCTTTAAAAACTAAACGGTATTTTTCTATTTGATACTGGAGGCAATAAGGAAAAACATAATAAAGAACAAGATTAAAGAAAATAAGGAGAATAAAACAGAACACAACATAAGTGATTAGAAATGATTGTTCTTGAAATGGGTAACTGAGCTACCCTTTAGCCTTTTCTAAATTTAAGGCTTGATATTATGTGTCTATCTACCTTTTAATTCAGTCATAGAAAAATCATAGCATTGAAGAGGTAGAAAGAACCTCAGAGATCATTTAGCCCAGTCCATATCCAAATAGTTAATTGCTGACTAACAGCAGATAATGTATTTAATGGCTTGCTATGGCAGTGGAATCATAGATGTTAGACTGCCTGGATATATCTCAGCAGAATCGGAAGTAGCACTTGTGTGATTTTTACACCAACACAGCACAATATTAAAATAAAGCCCCTTCTGCAAATTCAGCTTCTGTTTGAGATGCAGCAGTGTGGTACAAAGAGATCGGAAGATCTGAAAAATCCTAGCTGTGCTACTTGCTACACCCTGTGACTTTGGACAAGTCAATTAGCTTTTCTAGGAATTAGTTGCATCATCTGAAAAAGGAAGGAGTTGGACAAGATGAGTTTAAAGGCCTTTTCTGTCTATGTTTATAATCTTATGACCTCTGGCAATGGACAGCTCAGTACTTATTGAGGCAGTCTCTATTATTATTATTATTATTATTATTATCAAAAAAAGACCTAGAGTAAAATAGCAACAACTTGACACCAATGGAGGAAATAAAAGTCAGGCAAAGGTCCCTTCCCTTGGTCCTGGGCCACTTTGTGATGGAAAGCACATTACATTCCTAGGCGTTTTTCTGTCTAGAATCTTGGATTAGACAGTCTTTCAATCCAATGCAAATTTAACAGATGCTAGAAGCGGCGATTAGAACAAAGTCAACTGTGAAACCCACATATGAGATTTCAAACTGAACCCAGAATCCAGAATCAGGTTATGTTTGTATGTGTGCGTAAGCACGTGTGTGTATTCTTCCCTACTTTGACCAGTTCAGATAAGAGTGGGGTTCAAGTGTCAACTGGTCCACCCATTCCTTCTTCCTTGTTTGTATAGACTTCTAGTTGCACACTTTGATTACGTGAGATACTTTTCCTTAACCTTCCTTTACCCTCTTTTACAGTGTTTTCTTTTCTTCCTTTCCTTTCTTCTTTAAAGATAATTAAGACATAAAACAACTATTCTGAAACCTTTTAATCAGTTAGACTCCTTTTATGACCCCTGATAATAATAGGGTTCAGAGGAGATATATGTATCATTTCTCTGTATCAGGATGTAAGTTGTTTATCCTTGTTTAGTTAATCATCATAGTTCATTTGTGCTTGACTTTTTATGTTTCTCTTCATTCCTATGTTTGAACTTCAAAGTTTCTATGCAGCTCTGGTCATTTCATCTGCTGTGCTTGGAAGTCCACTATTTTATGAAAAGACCTGCCCCCCCAGGATTATTTCTGGGCAAGTTATTCTTGGCAGTAAGACTATATCCTTTTCCCTTCAGGAATATCACATTCCAAGCCTCTGCTTCTTTTATAGTGGTGGTTGCTATCTTATGCATGTTTCTGATTGTGGCTTCTCGGTACTTGAATTCTTTCTTTCTGGCTGCTTGCAATATTGTTGCTTTGATCTGGAAGGATATTGGCTATAATGTTCCTGGGAGTTGTAATTTCAGATTTTCAGGTTGTAGCCAATGAATTCTTTGTGTTTTCACTTTGGTTATGAGGTTTAGGCAGTCTGTTGATTCTTTTTTTTCCTCCTCAATCTGTTTTATAGGTCATTTGTTTTTGCTATGAGACATCTTATGTTTTCTTCTATTTTTGGATCTTTTAACTTTGTTTTAATATTTCTGGTCTCATAGAGTCATTTACTTCTGTTTGATCTATTATAATGTTTAGAGACTTTGCTGCTTGAGCAAGGTTTTGTGCCTCTTGTGCCATGCTGTCAATCCTCTTTTCAATTTTTTCTTCCGTAGCCCTCATTTGTTTTCCATTTTTTCCTCTATTCTATTTTCCTTCTGTTCAGTGAAATTCTCATTTCATTGATAAAGTCATTTGAAACTTTACAAAAAAAAACTCTTGTTTTATCTCTTCTAGGAATTCAAGTTGAATTTGTACTCAAATAGTATTTTTCTTTGAAGCTTTGCTTGTAGATTTTTGGAATCCTTATCTCATGAGTTTGGGTTGTGAGCATCCTTGTCACTATAATATCTCTTTGTGGTGGGATTATTTCTTTGTTTGTATGCTCATTCTTTTACCTTACTTTGGACTTCGTGTTAAGGCCTGGCTCTGTGCACTTTGGGAGGGAAGATTTGACTGGTCCTGTGTTGTAACAATTTGGCTAGCAGCTGCTGTGGGGGTGAAAGCCCAACACAAGCCCAACAACAAGAATGCTGCCAGTACAGGTTCTTTTGATCTGCTTTACTAAGGAAAGCAATGTTAAGGGGTTAGCAATCTTATTTCAATCCAACATACAAATATCATTCACTTAGTTCGGGGGGAAAAGCCAGCACCCTGAACTTCAGAGCAAATACAAACAAATTACAGATACATTATAGACAGACCAAATACAATTCATAGTTACCAAGAAGGATCTGGGTTCACAAGCTGGAGGCTCTCATAGTGGTTGCCCAGAGTCCCATGCCAATACTCCTCCAGGAGTGAGAACCTCTTGCAAATAGCTCTGTTGTCTCTTTTTATACAATCTTTGGACATCATCAAACATCATCTGAGTGACCAGAACTTAGGCACATGCTATTGCTGTGGTCTTAGCAACTCCCCTTAGGGCTCCAAGGGCTTCATGCCCACATTGGCTTAGCACCTAGTAGATAGGGGTTTGGGCCTGGTAAGGCTCAACCAAAAACACTTAATTAATTTAGCTTTCTAAAACAGTAAAAAAGGTCCCAACTTAATTAATATTACATCCTGTTGCTGTTTTCTCGGGGATATTGAGTGTTGTACTTTTCCAGGCTCTTAGGCACACATCAGGTTTGGGACCTGCATGCTTTCAGCATTCCCAGAGTGTTGACTGTACCTAGTCCTGGCATGTCTTTGTGAGACTCTAGTATGATCTTAGAACCCAGGGCCACAATAATAAGTCAGAAATGCTCCATGCCAAAAAGATACATTATTAAAATAATGGGATGGAGCCCGAGGTAAACGCGCGCACACAAACACACACACACACACACACACACACACACACACACACACTCTTCATTAAAATGATAGTGATTTAGGTATTCTAACCACCTGCCATATCTTTCCCTTGTGAATGTAAAATTTCATATTGTTTGCTTTTACAGAGTAAACAAAACCTTTGCTCTTGTAGCCTAAGGACTCAGCTTCTTTTGTATTATCATAAAGAACCCTACCTCACTCATTTTATATGTTGCAAGATAAGGAAAAGCCTTGAGCAATCCTCTAGTTATACATTTGCTGTGTTAACAATCACTCCACAATCTAATATGCTTTATTTATGACACTTACCTCTACTTTTTTTTTTTTGGCTAGGTTTAAGACCTCTGAACTAAACCTTAGAAAATCTCAAATGGATAGAAGAATATTGTAATCCTTTTGCCCTATATTACTTGCCTGTTTTCTGTTAAGAGTTAGAGAAGATACAACTGTTTTCTTACTAAACTTATTTCACTCAGCAGGTACTGTTTTCTATACAAAAAAGCAGACAAAGAATTTGGGGGACTGTTTGAAATGAAAACTGACATTGATTTCTATGTCATGTTGTGTGTAAAACAACCACAAAGAAATCTCAAACACAATAGGATTTGGAAAGGATACTCATTTCTTCTCCCCCTACCTAGAATATAAGGATTGTTATTTAACATCATTAAAATCTTTCCAGTTGCTCAAATGTGTTTACCTTTAAAGGTTTTTCTTGTCTCTTATGTTTGCATTTCAAAACTTCTATTTAACTTTGGTTCTTTTATCAGGAATAATTGAAAGTCTCCTATTTTAATAAAAATCCATATTCCCTCTGTTGGATTATACTCAGATTTGTAAGATGCTATTTTTTTGCATCCAAGCTATGACATTCCCAATGTTTTCAGTTTTGTGTATTTTTCAGGAGGTGACTAGTGGAATCTCTCCTTTTATTTATTTCAAAGATTCTACTCAACTCTGGTCCTTTCATTAGGAATACTTAATTGTCTTCTATTCTACTAAAAATCTATTTTCCCTCTGTTGGATTATACCCAGATATTTCCCCTCTGACTAGATTTTGGCTGTGAAGTTTCTGGGTCTTTTCAATTTTGAGTATCTTTCAGAAGGTAATTGGTGGAGTCTTGTCTTTTCTTCTTCTCCTTTTTTGTACTTAAAATGTTTTACTAATGCTTTTTATTCCTCCATTACAGTTATTTCTAGGTATTTATCACTGACATGGTCCTTCCACCCACTCCTCACTCCCATCCACAGCTCTCCACTTAATCCTCTTTTGTAACAAAGAAATACACGTAAGCAAATATACCTCAAAGTCATTGTATCTGACAACATATACCATAATCTACTCCCTTACCTCTGTCAAAAGGAGATAAACATGTTCCTTTATCTGTTCTCTAGGACTATTTTGCTTTTTGAATCACTCTGAGCTCAGATTTCTTCTCATGATCTTTTCTTTCCTGTTGTAGTAGTCACAGTGTATGCTCTCATTCTGTTTATTGTACTCCATGTGAATTCATAAAAATCTTCCTTAGTTCCTCTGAATTCCTCTTAACTTATTGCATGAAAATATACATTAAAGTCGCATGCCACAGTTTACTTAGTTATTCTCCATTGAATGGGCATCTGCTTTGTTTCCAGCTTTTTTCTATCACAAAGAGTCCTGATATTTGTTTTTTGTCTTTGAGCTCCTTGGGGAAGATGTCTAATAGAATGATTTATTGAGTCAAAAGGTACAAGCAACTGAGTCCCATTTTTTGGCATAATTTCATATGAAGCATCAATACCAACAGTGTACTAAAGTTCCTTTCTCCCCACAACCCCTTCAAGATTTTTGTCATCTTGGACAATTTTCCCCGTGAAAGGGTAAAACTTAGAGTTGTTTTAATATGAATTTCTCTTACTATTATTGATTTGCAGCATGTTTCTAAATAGCAGTCAAGCATATTTATAATTAATAATTATTTCAAAAACTGTTCATATGCTCTGACTACTTTTCTATTGAGGAATGAATTTTGACTCTACTTTCTATTCTCATTGGTTCCAAGATAGTGCTGTGAACACAACTGGTATTCCCTAAATTTTAATTATCGATTCAATTCAGTAAATATTTATTGCAATAATTCTGAGGGTAAATTATAGTGAGGAGAAAAAGTTACTTGGGCTAAGTAGTAACCATTGGAAACCAGTTGTGAAAGTAATATTATCCTTGCTGAAATTGGACATTTCTCCCTTTCCCTCCTCTTTAAAAAGCAAATTGAATCTTATTTCAAGTCTATTTCCTTCCCTTCTCTTGGAAACTTGTAAAGTTTGATAGTCTTGCCTCTGGAGTTCCAAATTTTATTTTTGTGTGTACTTGAATTCATCTGGTATTATATGTCTGAGTAACCCACACAGAGCAAAATGAGTATGAGAAACCAGAGTCCAGCTGATAGCTGCCACAATCCAACTGTCATCATCAAATGAGATAATATTTGTTAAAAAAAGTGCTTAACACAGTGCCAGGCATATAATGGGGCATTATGTAAATGCTTATTCTTTTCCTTTCTTTCTCCCCTTTATTCATTCCATACTTACAGCACTGAGCATCTTAAGGTAGAAATCTTAATGAGGGCACTGTGTTGAGAGTATTGGGTGTGTTAGGAGTAGAAAAAGCTGAGGAGTTGTGTGTCTCTGACTCCATGGCTGACAAGAAGGGCAAAGATAAAAGTGTTTCCTTGTGTAGATTCTGGGCTTCCTCTTTGCACCCTGCTCTGGGAATCTGAGCAGAGCCAAACAGACACAAACTTAGTCCGATGTGACATGACCCAGACAAATGGGGCTTTTTCATGCTCAATATAGATTTTCCAATGGAATTTTTCTATTTTCATTTTCCTTCTGTTTCTAATAGAGATGGATAATTTTAAATATGGTCTCCAGACTTTTTGTTTGGTCTGGGTTTTCAGAATCTGATAATCCTTAATTTCTCTCTCCTTGACCTGTTTCCCTGGTCAGTTTTTAAATAGTCTCTCACATGTTCTAATTTTAACAAAAGAAAATACATAGTCTGGAGCAATAATCTTCTCTATCACCTCCAGAAATTGGTATTTCCAAGGCTGAGACACAACAGAAAAAAATAGGGCCAGGGGTCAGGATTTACAAGGCAATAACAGAGAAGCTGTTTAGAAAAGAGAACCCAAAACAGATAACTTAGGACCTTAAATTCCATGAGGAATAGAGACATTAGAGAAGAAATAAATAAGTATAAGAGTCACCAATGAAAGAATAAAAGTCTAGAATAGACAGAAAGGGAAGATAAATAATGAATTATTAGGTTCTTTTTCTAGACCAAGACAACTAATGAGGTTGGCAGAAAAGTTCTGTGACACTAGAGGTAGGAGTTGGTCTGAGTATAGTATACAGCACAGCAACACCAACAGTGGACCTTGGAGGCGCCTGCAAAAAGGGCAGCAGTTTCGGGAGCTCATTGCCCAGAGACAGTAAGCGGGTCAGACAACTTGGTCAGAAAATGATTACAGGGAACTCTTTGCTGGTGCAGGACCCTGATGCATTGCCTATACACAGCTCTACATAGAAGTTCCAAGGTGAACAGGAGGACTGGTACTTGTGACTATAGGGAAACATGGGTCCTGGTCAAAGCTCCAGGACCAAAAGGAGTGATAACACTTGCGGCTACAGGGGAGCAAGATCCCTTTCTAGGTAAAGACCAGAGCACAGGTCAAGAGAGCAGTGACCATATCTCTTCTTGATCATATCATCTTGGGACCACCAAAAGCACCCTCACCCCAGAACTAGCTTTGAAAACAGTAGCATGAAAAAAAACCAACCTGAAGCTTTGGACAGTGCCCCCTCCACCCCAGGAATGGAGCTGAAATTTAACATAAAGTGAAACATCAAGAAATAGACTAGGAAAATGAACAAACGAAAACAACAAAAGAACCTTCCTATAAAAAGTTACTGTGGTGACAGGAAAGATCAAGAGAAACTCAGAAGAAGACATCAATGTCAAAATAGCTGCAAGCAAAGCCTCAAAGGGAAAAAAGTGCAAATTGGACAAAAGCCCAATAAAAATTTCTGGAAGAGCTCAAAAAGAATTTTAAAATAAATGAGAGGTTGAAAAAATTGGGAAAAGAAGTAAAAGTGATACAAGAAAATTATGAAAAGAGAGTCAGTAGCTTGGTAAGAGGCACAAAAAATACTGTAGAAAATAACACCTTAAAACCAGAATTGACCAAATGGTAAAAGATGCACAAAAGTTCACTGAAGAGAAATTCTTTAAAAAAAGAATTAGCTGAATGGAAAAAAGATAGTTCACTGAAGAAAGTAAGTCCTTGAAAATTAGAATTGGGCAAGAGGAAACCAATGACTCTATAAGACATCAAGAAACAATAAAATAAAGTCAAGAGAATTAAAAATAGAAGAAAATGTGAGATATCTCATTGGAAAAAACAACTGACTTGGAAAATAGGTTGAGGAGAGATAATTTAAGAATTATTGGACTATTTGAAAGTCATGAGAAAAAAGATCCTCTACCTCATATTTCAAGAAGTTACTAAGGAGGGGAGGAGGGAGGAGAGGGAAGGGGAGAAAATTTGGAACTCAAAAACTTGTGGAACTGAGTGTTGTAAACTAAAAATAAAAAATAAATTTAAAAAAAATTAAAAAAGAAATTACTAAGGATAACTTCCTTGATATTCTAGAACCAGAGAGTAGAATAGAAATTGAAAGAATCCACTGATCACCTCTGAAAGATATTCCAAAATGAAAACCCTTGGGAATATTATAATCAAATTCCAGAGCTCCCAGTTCAAGGGAAAAAAAATATTGCAAGCTGCTAGAAAGGAACAATTCAAATACTGTGGAGCCACAGTCAAGATTACACATATTTAGTGTCTGCCACAATAAAGGAGTGGAGAGCTTGGAATATGATATTCTAGAAGATGAAGGAACTAGGATTACAACCAAAAATAGCTTACCCAGGAAAACTGAGTGTAATACTTCCGGGTAAAAAAAGGATAGTTAATGAAATAAAGGACTTTTGAACATTCCTGATGAAAAGACCAGAACTGAATAGAAAATTTGATTTTCAAATATAAGACTCAAGAGAATCATAAAAAAGATAAACATGAAAGAGAAATCATGAGGGATCCAATAAAGTTAAATGATTTACATTCCCATATGGGAAAATGATACTTGTAACTCCTAAGAATTTTATCAGTGTTAGGGCAGCCAGAAAGAGTATACGTAGACAGACAGTGTGGATGTGAACTGACTATAATGGGATGATCTAAAAAAAATTAAGGTATGAAAAAGAGGGATGAATTGGGAAAAACGAGTACAGAGAGGAAGAATGCGAAAGTTTTTTTTCACAATAAAGAGGCTTGAAAGAAAGAGCTTTTATAGTGGCAGGGAATATGGGGGTTGTGCTGGGTAATGCTTGAAGTTCACTATCATTGGAATTGGTTCAAACAGGGAATAAAAGACACAATCAGTTGGGTATAGAAATCTATCTTATCCAATAGGGAAGTAGGAGGGGAAGGTGATAAAACAAATGGAGGAGGCTGATAAAAGGAAGGGCAGATTAAAGTAGGCAATGGTCAGAAATAAAACAAACTTTTGAGGAGAGAGAGAGAAAAAGACGGGGGGGGGGAAGGGAGAGAGAGAGAGGGAGAGAGAGAGAGAATGAGAGAGAGAGAAAGAAGGATAACAAGGAAAAATAGGATGGAATAATCATAGTAATCATAACTGTGAGTGTGAATGGGATAAATTCACCCATAAAATGCAAGTGGATAGCAGAATGGATTAGAAACCAGAATCTAGTGCGTATAGTGTATTTATTAGTGAGTGGTTTCTGGACACATACAGATAAATGAAATTGTAGCTATATACCTATATGCCTATATAACTATAATTTCATAATAAACATGTATACACACATATATTTCACTTTTGTGTTTTTGTGTCCAGAAGTTATTCAATAATTCTGTGCTCAAAAGATATAAGCAAATAGATATCGAAAAAGAATAGCAAACCATTAACAACTATATCAAAGAATGCTCTAAATAGCTAATAATAAGAGCAATGCAAAGCACAATAACCCTGAGGTTTCACCTCACACTTTAACAATTTTCAAAGATGACAAAAAATGTGCATAGTCAGTGTTGAATGGGTTGTTAGAAGATGAATATATTGAATTACCGGCAATAATATGAATCAATATAGCTATTTTGGAAGGTAGTTAGATTTATTAAAATAAAGTGACTTTAATGTTCATAACCTTTGATCTGGAGATCCACTCTTAGGATTATACTCCTTGATGCACTTATAAGAAGAAAATCCTCTCATACACCTAAATATTTAGAATAATACTTTTTGTGATTAAAAAAATTGGAAACAAAATAAATATCCCTTGATTGAGGGAATAGCTAAGAAAAGTGTGTACATTAATGTAATGGAATATTACCGTCCTATAAGAAATTATGTGAGTTATGAATATGGAAAAATAAGAAAGATCTATGTGAACTGTTGCAGAGGGAAGTAGAACCAAGAAAACAATATACACAATGGCTTCAGCAATTTAAACAAAAAGGACAGCCACAAGATAATTCAAAGTAAATGTTGCAAAATTACAGAGAACAAGCATAGCTCAGAATAAGAGATAAGAGAAGACATCCTCTCCCTTCACCAATATAGAGGTAGGAGATCCACATGTATGATACATTGAACATATTTTCAGACTTTGTGAAGTATTTATCAGTTATGCTAGTTCTTCCTTTTTCTCCAAATTATTTTTGTCTTTAAATATTCATTATATTTGTTGACTTTCTGTGAGGGGAAAGGATACTTGGAAAATTCTGGTGATATTAAAAAAAAACACAAAACAAAAGACCACTATAAAAACATAAAAAAAATAAAACAAGTACATGTTGACTTATTTTGGAGGATCCTGGAAGATCTGTAGAGAAGTTGTTTTTGTTGCTTTGCTTTTAATTTTTTCATGTTATGCAATCCTTATTCATGCTCAAATTGTGGTTATCTTTGTGGTGTTTCACCTCCTGCCAGAGGCCTTCTTCAGTACCCACCCCCACCCCCTTTACTACTAGTACCTTCCTTTTGAAATCATCTTCCATCCACTCCATGCTTATGTTATATGGACATAGCTTTATTTATGTGTTGTTTCCTTCATTAGAATGTGAGCTTCTTGAAGATAGTGACAATATTTTTGCTTTTCTTTGTATTCCCAGAATTTAATATGGTGCCTGATATATGGTAAGTACTTAATAAATGATGATCCATGAGATTTTCTTAGCAAAGATGCTGAAGTGTTACCATTTTCTTCTACAGTGTGTTCCCATTATACAGATGAGGAACTGAGACAAATGGGGTTAAGTGACTTCCCCAGGGTCACGCAGCTAGTAAGTGTCTGAGGCTGGATTTGAACTCAGATCATCCTGTCTTTAGGCCTAGAGCTCTATCCACTACTGTAACATAGCTGACAAGTACTGATCTAGCCTGTGCGTAAAAACCTGAAAAAAGAGGAAGGCCATCCTGGAGGTAGCCCATTCCAAATCTGAACAGCTCGAATTGGCAGTGGATAGAGAACTGCACTTAGAGTCATGAAGACCTGAGTTCAAATCTGATCTCAGAAACTTACTAGCTGTGTGATCCTGAGCAAGTCGCTTAGCCCTGTGTGCCCCCATTTCCTTATCTGTAAAATGATTTGGAGAAGGAAATGGTAAAACACTCCAGTATCTTTTCTATATATCATATGATATAATATGTTATGTTATATCATACCATACCATACCATACCATACCATACCATACCATACCATGTTGTGTCATGTCGTATCATATCATATGGTATCATATTATTCAGCTCCTCTTGCGGTATGTCAGTTTCTTATTACTCGTGGCACAAAGATTTCTTATTTAGAGTATCAACCATTAAATCAGTGTTCATAGATAATTTAAGAGCTGTGTAATTCTTAACACATCTGATGTATTTTCCATAATTCTGCCACCGTAGCTGTAGAAATAGAGGGAGCTGTACAGGAATGAGGGCCATAATGCATTTTCGTCTATTTCCTTGGTTATGATGGCTAGAAAAATAGTCATCCTATCTACTTTCTCCTGGTGAGTCTTTCTGTACTTGGCTACACTGGGTCTTTGCAGGGTAAACATGGAGCAAATTGTTTCCAGAGATCAACACTGCTATGCTGGGATGGTAGCCATGGGAGAAGGACATGTTTCAAGGGGGGATAGCAGAGGGAATACCCCTCATTCCCTTCTCCACAGACAGACCAGTTGCTTGATCATGCTTCATTCTGCACACTTTAATTTCAGGACCCAAGCCAATCAGAGATCAAGCTTATAAAGAGTTTTAGACGAAGAACTGACATGGCTTTATTACATGATTCCTCCCTCATCTGTAGAGGAAAGCAGTGAGTCATCTAGGCCACTGAAAACAGGGTATTCTCTGAGTTGCCTAATAAGGAATGAGAATGAAGGGCAGGAATCCAGAGAACTTAACTCTGTGTCACAGAAAGCAAGTGACTGGGGAGGGGTAATTCATGTTTAGTCTCGAGTATGTAATAGAGACTAATTAGATACATGTCCAGCAGCTGATCAAGAAGCCAAAATTCAAGGATTCTTGTAAGTAGTTTGACCTAAATCTTTAGTAAGGAATATTTTTGAGGAAAAGTTATCTCATACTACAATGTTAGGATGCAAACGTTAACAGTCTAAAGACTTTTCTGACAACATTGGGTGAAAAAACAAAAACGATTCGTGGTAGGGGTGGATGGGAATGGTATCATGGGGAAGAATGGTATCCATGTGGTTATGCTTAGTTAGTCTTCACTCCTGGTCAAAACAATCTTAAATTAATGAAGTCTTCCATTATTGTAAAAGAGTATTAATGATCATCTCAAGAGGAAACGCAAGGAAAAACTTTGGCTTGAATCATAGGTAATTTATAGGGCAAGGAAGTATTTGATTTTCCTATAAGGAAGAGATATGAGGTTTTCCACAGTATTTCACCTACGGCTCATTGATTTTTGCCTCCAGAAACAAAGACATATCTTTTCACTTTGCTTAAGGGCAAGGAGTATTTTCATTCATTTAATCTGACTAGGAAGTTAGGTGGCACAGTGGATAGAGGACTAGAGTCAGGAGGACCTGAGTTCAAATGTGACCTCCAACACTTACCAGCTGTGTGACTATGGGCACATTATTTCACCTCGTTTTGCCTCATTTTCCTCGGCTGTAAGACAGGGATTACAATAGCACCTACCTTCTAGGGTTGTTGTGGGATCAAATGGGATAATAAATGTGAAATGTTTAGCACAGTGCCTGGCACATTTGTTATTGTTCAGTTGGTCCAATGCTTTGTGACCTCATGGACCATAGCACACCAATGGTTTTCTTGGCAAAGAGACTGGAGTGGTTTGCCATTTCATTCTCCAGTGGATTAAGGCAAATAGAGGTCAAGTGACTTGCTCAGGGTCACACAGGTAGTAAGTATCTGAGCCCTGGCACATAGTAAATACTTAATAAATATTTGTTCTCTTCTCTTTACATTTGAGAAAATAAAATCAGAATTTTATGCTTCTCTTCTGACATAACTGATTACTTTGGAGGGATGAGAGAATGGACTATTTTGGGGGCTTGAATTCATTTTAATAATTTCATTAATTATTTATTCCCACTTTTGGGGCCACTAAAAGATACCAGTACTTCCTTTTATTGGGTAGAACAACCTCTACCACAGAGGCTTGTTGTATTTTCAAGGGTCCAAGGGTGGTGTGTCCATAGGAAGTAGATCCTTCCTGACCCTGTGAATTTTGACACAAAAAGTTCAGTTTATGCTGTAGGCATGTATCTAATGGCTCATTGAAGTTTTCTAACTTTCTTCTGCTTAGGCAAGAATTCTTAATTTTCTCCTCCTCCTCCTCTTCATCCTCTTCCTCCTCCTCCTTCTTCTGCTTCATCTGCTTCTTCTTCTGTATTTTTGAACCAATTTTATGGATCCTTGTTTAGTGACCCCTGATACTTCTTATGCTCCCCACCTTTCTTTCTTATTTAGTTAAACATCCAAATTAGCTAGGTCCCTACATTTTAAACAGCTACTGAGAAATAGGTAAAGATTTTCTATCCTTGGACTAGTATTTTGGTACATTTGCTCATTCAGGGTATACATCAGGAAAGCCATGAGGACTGGTATGTGGTCTCCTTCCATCCTTTTATTTTTTAACCTGGTCTCACTTCTTTGAGGAGGCCTGTGCCTAATCATGCACTGATGGGATGCTCCATATGGTTGGGAAGAAGTTGATACCAGCAATGCCCTGCTCCAAAGAAAACGACTTTGGAAACAATGGAAAACATACCAAATAAAAAAGACGACCATTCCAAGAGAAATGCCAGTGAAAAAATTCCCCATCTGTACATCCCCATCATCAAACCACAAGGACAAAGGACCAACCTATTAGCTCTAGATGGCAGGCATTTTTTTTTGCGGTAGTGAAGGGAGATACCCAATCTTCCTGTTTGCAGCCCCATCCAGAACTATTTGAAGGTCAAGAGTAAAGAGGACCATTCTGAAGAGGAGAGTCTAAGGATGCTTCGATTAAACTGTCTTTCTTAAATAAATAAACTTGGCCTCTATTTATAGCTCTCCAGGTACATGGATGTGAAGAAAACTGGCTGTATCACCCTGCCTTTCCAAATGAACAACATCATCATCATATAAACTAATTACAAAACAGATTCAAGTCAGGCTTCAGCTTGCATAAGAAAGGAGAAAGTTATTTAGAATTTGGATAATTGACATTTATAAGAACAGTATTGATAGAAAGAAACCTGGCCCTCTGGGGTTATTTGTTATTTCATCATCACTAAAACAGATAGTCATGGCTACTGTATAGCCTCAGTATTTTTCTAATGATGGGGTGTGTGTGTGTGTGTGTGTGTGTGTGTGTACACGGGGTGCTTTAATTCTGTCTCTCACAGGGATTGATTAGATAGGGACTTGAGGCCCCCTCCAGCCTCTTCATCCTCAGAAACATGGTGTTCGTGCATGCTTTGTATAGATTTCAGTAGTGCTGTTGCTAAAATTCAGTGATGCATTAGCGCCACCTAAAGGCTTTATACAAATGCTCCATCTGTATACTGGAAGAGAGCATGCAGGCTGATGAAATTCTGTCCTGCTGGAGAGTTAAAAATCAACTGGTAATTGATATCCTGCTAGCTAGCGGTGTTCTCCCTTGCTATTAAAATTTAGAAGTAAACCCTACTGGATAATTTTGTAATGCTTCCCCTGAAGAAGTGGGCACTTCTTTTTTGTACATCAGCTTTCTTTTTGCAGGAATCTCTTGTAAAATGGCTGTCCACAGGTCTTTGTCTTCCAGAAGCTGTCACAGTATGTTTCTTTGTACGGGCATCTTTCTCAGTCTTGGGCAATATATTACTTTAGCATACAAGGATTGAAGTTTGTCTTATCAATGGAGCAGGGATGCGTGGGCAACAGATAACACTTCTGTTTACGATGGCAAGAGAAATGTAGGAGAAAGACAGGTATACTGAAAAGAGTGTGATTTTCCCCACCCCCTTTACAGAGAAAAAAAAAACCAAAAGTGACAAATGCTAGGTTACTCTCTCATATATACACACATACACATATACATACATACATACACATGTGTGTGTGTGTGTGTATAATACAGAAAATATAGCCAGAGAACCTAGGTTCTATCCCTGACTCTGCCATTAATTCACTGTGATCAGGTAAGTCATTCATTTCCCAAAATGCTCAGCTTCTTTATCTATAAAATAAGGGTCTGAACTTAAGGATCTCTGAAATCTCTTTACTTCAGTGTTTATGAATGTAGTTAACATCACTTTGGGAGGTAGGTGCTTTTATTATCCCTGTTTTTCAGATGAGGACATTGAGTCAATCAGAGGTGACACAGTTAGTACATATCTGTTGTTCATCCTCTGTTTTCAAAGAGGACCAATGGTGTCACAGGGTGATGTCTTGACTTGCACATGTATTAGATTTCAATGAGGCAGAGTTGCACAAAGTCCTCAGCCTTACTCACTCTTCCAGAATCATTAATGTCCAGTGGCAGGACAAAAGTCGAGATGAATGGTGATGGTCTGGAGTGCAGTGGATGACCTTGGTGTCTTCCACGTCTGACCCAAGCTCTAGGTGCTGCACAGCATCTGCTTCAGCCACCTTCATGGCCATTGGAACAATTTTTCCCATCTGCCCATTCTGCCAGGAGAAGGATTCACATGCTTGGGGTACACATCCCTGTAAATCACCAACAGGCTTGAGGCTTCTCAGTTACCTTCCACCTGATTTCGTCCATCTGCCACGATGGTTTTCCTAGGGTATGGCCACTGTGTAAGCTACAGCTTCTTGGAGCCACCATTTTTATTGACTGACTGACCTTGGCCAAGTAGTTCCCCCTCAATGAATCTCAGTTTCCTCTAGTGCATTAGAATGGGAGTTCCCAGAGAGCAAGGACTGTTTTGGTCTTTCTTTGTTTCTCCAGCACTTGGCACAGAGCTTGGCAAGCAGCAAGCATTTATTAAGTAAGTATCTAGTTCAGATTCAAACTCAAGTCTTCCTGACTCCAGGTCCATCACTTGTTGGCATCTAGGCAAGGATGGATTCTTTGATTTCTTCTCTTGTCTTACCATAGATGGTTCTTATTAAGGTAGCATTGTATAGAGAGCCAGCCTTGGATAGGATACTCCAGAAGGCCTGGGTTCAGCCATATATTGTGATTCTGGGCAAGTCACTGGGGTACCTCCCAGTGCCCCAGGGACTGTTTAAGATTATAAACTGCACAGCAGCTATGGAGTCAGTGTAGAGTTTCTTTCTCTAAAGTACCTTACTTCACTAAAATCACAGGGCCCAAAAGTTAAATATTAGCTCCATTTTTACTCAAGATAGCTTTTTTAAAATTTGTTTTTTATCTTTAGTTTACAGCACTCAATTTCATAAGTTTTTGAGTTCCAAATTTTTTCGCTCTCCCTCTCTTCCCCCCTCCCCCCAAGACAGCATGTAATCCAATATAGGTTCTACATATACCTCCACATTAAACTTATTTACACAACAGTCCAGTTGTAAAGAAGAGTTATAACCAATGGAATGACCCATGAGAAAGAAGAAACAAAACCAAAAAAGAAGAAAAAAAAGAGAGAGCAAATAGTTTTCCTCAATCTGCATTCAGATTCTGTAATTCTTTATCTGGATGTGGATAACTTTTTCCATCATGAGACTTTTGGAGCTGTCTTAGAACCTTGTATTGCTGAGAAGAGCCAAGTCTATCAAAGTTAGGCATCACAGATACTGTGTGTCTGTAATCATGTACAATGTTCTCCTGGTTCTACTCCCCTCACTCAGTTCTTATAGCACAATACTATTCCATTATATTCATATACCACAACTTGTTTGGCCATTCCCCAATTGATGGGCATCCCTTTGATTTCCAATTCTTTGCCACCACAAAAAGAACTGCTATGAATAATTTTGTACATATGGGTCCATTTCCCACTTGTATGATCTCTTTGGGATATGGTCTTAGACGTGGTATTACTGAGTCAATGGGTATGCACATTTTTATAGCCCTTTGGGCATAGTTCAAAATTGCTTTCCAGAATCGCTGGATCAGTTCACAACTCCACTAACAATGTAACAGTGTTCCTATTTTCCCACATCTTCTCCAGCATTTATCATTTTCCTGTTTTGTCATATTAGCCAATCAAGATAGCTTTTTGAGCCATGTAATGCAACAATGTCTTGGCTCATAGTCAATATCCATGGGATGGCTCCTTCCTTTGGAAGTACAGCAGTTCTAGGATAGAGGCCAATGGATAAAGACATTTTTTTCTTAGAAAAGTGTATCCTATAAAGGATTTGATGTTCCCTGTAGGATTCAATTCAATTTTATTGAAATGAGACTGAATTTAATTGATTTGGGTATGTTTGAAAGGGTTTGATAATATTGAAGAACTGGAGGGGAAGGCAGAGATTCCCATTGCTTTTGGTGGTGTGATCATCCTCAGGTTCCCATTCTGCTTTTTTCTCCCTCTTTTCTTACCTTTGAGACAAGCTCTACTGATGGACCATTAATACAACACTCATTGATACCATCCTTTTCATCTTTGTATGGCTCCTGATGATAGATTCACAACGAATGAATGAATGAAAAAAACATTAACTGAGTGCTTATTATGTGCCAAACACTGTGCTAAGCCTAGGGATACAGAAAAAAAGTCCCTACTCTCAAGGGGACAACAGGAGGAATGGCGGCCTTGGTGAGGTATTTTGGTGTGGAAAGTTGTGTGGAGCCATGGCTAAGCAAATTGACAACCCCTTTCCATAAAAAAAAAACCTGTCCATATTGATTTGATCATAGCTTTAGTACTTAAAAGCAAAGTAACAGGGTGGTAGAGCATGCATGCTGCCAAAGACAGCAAGGAGAAGATGATTAGGGAGTAGGGTAAAGCACGGATCTCAGATGAATGCTGCATGTTTTCCTTCCAGGCTCCTCTAACAACCGGCCCTGACCCATGCCTTTTCTTCTTGGAATATTTTGCTTTTTCATCTATACAGGGTGCAGCCAGAACAACACTGGCTGCATCTTTTACCAAGATAAGAAGACTGAATGCAGCAGAAGAATCTCTACATTTCTTTTGCAGTTGGGATATGTGCTTTTTCTCTTTACTGGAACAAAAACAAAGCTATTTAATTTAAGATGAATAATCTGCCTAGGAGTATTTGTTCAGCATGTGTTTCATAAATCTTTGAGCTGGAGACAAAGTCTCAGGGTAGATCACAAAAGGAAGGGCTTTCATTCACTCACTAGCAACAACAAAGATGCTTGCCCATCTGTTATTTGAGGATTTTTCTAATAGGGAAGAGAATGAAAGAGGGAAATGGAACTAGATGAAAAGGTGACATGTTTGCAAATTTGAGGTGGAATATACCAACTTTAAAAATAATTTTTTTTCTAAAACAAATGCTTACCTTATCCGGAACTCAGTTTGATAAAGCACCATCGCATCTCACCTGTTGTATTATTTGGCAAAAACAATCTATGGCTCTTTGCGTGCCTTCAATTCAAATCATTAATATTGGAGGCAGCTAGGTGGGACAGTGCAGATAGAGCGGATAGGGCCTGAAGTTAGGAAGACCTGACTTCAAATCTGGTCTAACTAGCTTTCTGACCCTGGGCATGTTACTTAACATCTGTTTGCCTCAGTTTCCACAACTGTAAAATAGAGATCATTAACAGTACCTGCCTTGCAGGGTTGTTGTAAGTATCAAATGAGACAATATTTGTAAAGTGTTTACCAGAGTTCCTGGCACATAGTAGGTGCTATATACATGCTCATTCTCTCCTCCAAATATGAAATAGTTCTTGAAAAAAGAGAGAAGAGGAGCTATCAGGAGGAAAAGGAAGAAAGGGTGCTGTATGTTGGTTGAATCAATTGAAGTAATACAGTGAAATCTTTCGGTAGAATTTATGCCTCAGCTCAAGCACGAGAGGAACAGTGGCATACAGTGGAAAGAAGCTTGGATTTGGAGTCAGAGGAGTTGGGTTCCAATGCTAATTCTATGAGGACTAACTTTGTGACTTTGGGTATAATTTTACCTCTTTTGGCTCAGTTTACTCATCTGTAAAAGGAGGAGAGTAGACTTAATTACCTCTAAGGTTCTTCTCAGCTCTAAATATGTCATCCTATATGTGCTTGGAAACATAAGCCCTAAGTTCTACTATGGCCTCTGCCACTATGTTTGTTGTTGTTGTTGTTCCAGTACATCCAACCCTTTTGGGGTTTTCTTTTCAGAGATACTAGAATGGTTTGCCATTTCCTTCTCCAGCTCATTTTACAAATGAGGAAACTGAGGCAAATAGGGTTCAGTGATTTGCCCAGGGTCACATGGCTTAGTAAATAAATGTCTGAGGCTGGATTTGAACTCAGAAAGATGAGTCTTCCTGACTCTAAGCGTAGTTCTTTATCCCACCGCATTATCTAGCTGTCCTGCCACTATATCACATCAACCAAATTATTTAAATGCTTGGTGCCTCAGTCTTCTCATCTGTAAAATTTTTTGCATTATATACCTCATGGGATATTTGGGAGGAAGAGAATTTGTATACCTTCAAGCACTTAATAGTATTATTACATACATAGACATATGTATACATATGTGTTTATATTTATATGTGCAGAGTGAGTTTCACAGAATGTTAGAACTGAAACACTAAAGATCATCTAGCCTAGTCCCCTCATTTTGTAGATAAGGAAATCAACACCCAGAGGAATTAAGATACTCACCCAAGTTCACATACTAAATTAATAACAGTCAATTCTAAGACCCTGGTCTCCTGCCTAATCTAGGGTGCAGTGTTTTTTCCCACCATAGATTGAATTGAAACTATCTATTCCTCACAATATCATGTTGGCAACTAGTAGGTTAAGTCTTTAAGTTGGCAGTCAATTGATTGGCAATTTCTCTAATATCTTCCCAAGCATCAAATTTAAGTGCTAGCTGACCTCTCATTTGCGAACATTTTTCAACCATTTCTAAAAATATGGGTGTTTTTGCTCCATCTTGGGAGACTTGTCTCTCCATGAATTTTCAAAAATCCTATATAGATGCTTTGACATGTCCTACTGATGCAGTCAGTTAAATGACGCCAGTTCTCTGTGAGGTCACTTGAACAAACACTAATCTTTCCTTATTTTAGCTATCCTACTTCACTGTTCCAATGATATCACAAAGGAAGTGGTCATGTTTGGGCAACATGCTATTGTTCAAATACATTCTATATGTACTAAATATATACTATACAAAATACTGAATATATTTTTTGGGTTGTTGTTACTGTTATCATGAACTTGTGGCCTCAATTCCTATCTGACTCATCTTGAATTTAAAATTAACTGTGAGTCATCAGCATAAGTGACTAGCTTACATAGTTTGTCCCCATATGGCCAGACATAGCCAGGAGTGTACATATTTCGGAAGGTCTGGAGAAGGTTTGTGGAATGTGTAAGTTAGAGTAATTGGATGACACCCAGAGAAGAATTCTCTGGAGCAGTAAGGCAGTGAATTAATTTCTCAGACAAAGCTGAGACTTCCATGTCCTATTGCTTTAACAATTTCAAATTAGGCTTGATATTGAGTATGTTGTAAGGATGTAGGGGGATCAAAAAAGGACTTAATAGGCCCCTGCTACATGTGGATAGAACAAGCCAAATATTATGCTACATACTACCTACTTACTTTTATTTATTGAGGAGTAATATTGTCCTAAAGAGAGTTTAATTCTCTTATTCAAGGAATATAGCAGGATATTTCAATAACATAGAAATTTGTTTAAAAAAATAAATGAAAGACTTATGGCACTAATATGCTCATATATTTCCAGATGGAAATTTAAGATGACTAGGTTATGATGTATAAACAAAAACCAAGATGATGTATGCTGAAATGAAAAGCAGTTAGATTTGTGTGTTGAGTGGGGAACCCAGAAATCAGGAGAAGGTTAATTTCTTCAAGGTATTTCTTTACTTTTTCTCCAAGGGTAGCTGCCACATAGGAGAAAACACAGGCAACCTTAGTTTCTTCATCTGAATTAGGTGATCTCTGTGGTTGGAGAAGATCTGAAAAGTTTCATCTTGTTATCCTATGACATGTTTTCCAGGTCCTTCTAATAGTTACCAAGAATGGATCTTAAAAGGGGACTTCTAGAACCAAAATTAGATAAGAAAAATAAAAGTTTAATATGTAATTTGTAAAAATTCTAATTGTGAGAAGAGAGATGTCCAGAAATGTCATAGCTTTACAACTGGAGACTCTTTGCGCTGGAAAAGACTTTATAGAGATCATTTCATTCCATTTCCTCATTTCAAAAACGTTGGAGAACTGACATCTCGAGAATTTAAAGGACTTTCCCAAGTTCACACAGGTAATCCATGATAGAACTAACACTAGAACCTAGATATCTTCTCTTACCAATAGAAGAAGATGTACTATTCTTAGTGGACCACAGATTGAACAGAATATTATGTAAACAATTTAGTGTTATTGCTTAATGAACAAATAAGTAGAGTTCAGCTTACATACCATTGTAAGGAAGTAATTTGCCTTGTTAACTTGATAAAAACAATACATACTTATACATAAGTATACATTATATTAATATATAATTAATATAATTTATTATTTAGAATTAATATATAATGTTATTGCATATTATATATGCTTATGTATATATAATAATATACACTTATATAATATGCACTATATAGTATACAAAACTCTACTCTCTGTAACTCTGAGAGAGTTAATAAAAGTGTCCTCATTCTCAGTTTATTGATAGGGAAATGGAGGCTCATAGAGGTCCAATGATTTGCCTAAGACCAAACAATGACAAAATAGTAGAACAAGGATTTGAACCCAGGAATTCTTGGTCTAACTGTAGTGTGCTTTCCCCTGCTTTCCTTCAACTGTATAATGGTAAAGATGTTGATACCATTTGTATAAAAATCATGGTGAGCATGGTAAGCATAGGCTTGGCTGGTCCAGGGCAGTCACCTTATAATTTTCCACCTGGCTGCTCTCCTGGACTTCATCATAGTCTTCAGTAACTCATCTTCCTGAAAGATCGCATCAACTCTGAAAACTCACATCTCCTCAGTACCCTCTGCCCCGGGCTTCCTCCCTTTCTTTGATGAGAGAGGGTAGAGGGTGGACCTTGGAAAGCTCCTCCCAGATCCTCCATTTAATAAAGAGAGGCAAAGGCAGCCTTCTCATAATTTCCCATCTGTCTGTCGAACTTCACCATGCCTGGCACCATGTACACTCCCTCTCCCATTCTTCCTTCCATTTAAGCTTCATTTTTTGTGTTGTCTCCCCCCATCAGATTGTGAGCTCCCTGAGGGCAGGAACTGTCTTGACTTTCTTTGTATCCCCAGAGCTTAGTTAGCACAGTGCTTGGAACATAGTAGGAGTTTAATAAATGTTTATTGGCTATTTATGCCTCATCTGGTATATGCTTCCTTCAGAAGTACTTCAATTAATAGTTTAGAAAGGGCCATGGTTCCATGCTCATTAATGCTTCATACAAATATTTTTAGAGTCCCTTATGATTGATTCAGCCCAAATCAACCAATCTGGTGTTAGGATTCCTTATGGAATCTAAGACATCCTAACGTCAGATGGTATGGGAGGTTCTTTCCTTCTCAAGGGGGCTTTTGTTTGTCATTCATATAGTACCAAACTCTTTATTTTTCAACCTCTTCTTCTTTCTGTGGCTTATTACTGAATTTCTCATTTGAAACTTCTTTCCTGCCCTGCTTTCCTACTCATAAGGTGTTCTGGTCAACACCACAAAAGCGCCAGTTGTTGCTCCTACCAGATCATACTCTGGGACCTGCCCAAAGAGAAGAGTACATTCACTTTGTTGATTTACAACTGGAAAATTTTAAATTCAAAATATAATTATTTCCTATGTATATGTGACATCAGTATGTGAAAGACGGGTCTGTATGTATGACATAGCACACTCTGGAATTTTGTGGACAGGTCAATTTAAAGGCTCAAGGAGGAGTTAGTGCTTGTACTGATCATTTTGAGTATGGTTACTTCTGGTAGTCCTGAGCAATATTACTGAATCCTCTTCTGAGGACCACCAGCTTTTGTGTTGCAACTGCCCCGGTGGTTCTTCAGATATCTCTTGAGATGGACACATCCTTGAATGGATAGGAATTGAAAGGCAGCTTATGCTCTTTGCAATCCCAATGGCATAGCTGCCATTGGAGTTAGGAAGACCTGGTTCCAGCTTCTGTCCTAGATATTATTAGATGTGTGACTGTGAGTCCCTTCCCTCCTTTGAGATTCAGTTTGTTCCTCTGACAAATAAGGATAATAATAGCACCCATCCCAAAGAGTTGTTGAGGATCAAAGGACATGTGTGCAAAGGGCTTTGCATATTTTCTGTGTGACCCTGGGCAAGTCACTTAACTCCAACTGCCTCATCCCCCCCAACACCCCACCAAACCCAGGTTTTAAGTGCTTTGTAAACATAAGCTATTATTATTGTTAGTTACTATTATTAATGATAATGGTAAAAGTATTGGGGTCAGCACCAGGAAACCAAGATTCTAGTCCTTCATCTGTAGGAAATGGGTGGAGCAGTTTTGTTTCCACAGAAAGTATCCCTCTTCCTCCCCCTCCCCACTGCACCCCACCCCCAGCTTTAGCAGAATGCAAGTCAGGTGCCTGGTTATAACTAGTTCTAATCAAAGCTCTCAGGTAAAAGGTTAGAGGCATGTATGCATGTTTGAAGGAGCCATTTGAGGAGAGCATGATGTAGTCAGTCAGGGGGTTGTATCTGGCCAATGAAGAGCCTGGCAGGAGATTCGAAGTGTGTGTGTGTGTGTGTGTGTGTGTGTGTGTGTGTGTGTGTGTGTGTGAATAAAAGGACTGGTGTCTATCTGAATCCTTTGTATTCTCCTGTACTCTGTTCAGGGGATATACCCATTTATTCAGACCGAATAAATGTAAAATATAATGAAAGTGCCGCCAACCTCTACTGCTTGGGTGGCGTCCTTTCTCATGAGAAAGAATAATAAATGCCTTTTCCGATTTGGGGCTTGGACTCCAAACTCTTTATTGTGTTGCTGCACACACATCTGACACCTGACTTATAAAGCGGGTAGAGCTTCTGCACTTCTTGACTCACGAGACTATCACAAAGAAAGTGTTTTATAAAGCCTAATGGGGCTCTGGCAGTGTTCACTATAGTGAACTGAAAGGATTTCATTTCTGTTCTTGAGTATCCTATGACCTTGATCATTTTGAAACTATTCTCATTTGCTTTCATTCCTAGCCCCAAAGGAAAACTTCGTAAGCCTATCAACCCTCACCCCCTCATAAAAAAACACCAAAAAAAACCCCTAGTAATCTCAGAAATAGCTCTTTTATGTGTCCTAGCACACCCTTCTTCCCTTTTTTCATGGGCTAAAAAAATGCTTCCCGGCATGCTTGTCCGGTATCTATGCCAATTAAGTAAGTGCATCTGATCTTACTGTGTGTATCATGACAGGTCATTGAGTGGGGAAGGAAGCACTCTCACAGTAGGGCAATGGAAGAATATTTGAGTGGTGGGGGCTGCATATGATTTATATGGATGTCTGGAGTGAAGGGTGGTACTGGCCTAGAGGATTATCATTAGCAAGAGGAGATGAGCTTGTCTGACGTAGGAATTTCTGAGGATGGGCTTGTGGGGCTGTGTGCAGCCTGTGGGGCCATTTCCAGGGTGGGGGCCCTTCCCCTTCTTTTCCCTGCTTCCTTCCCCTTGGCTGCCCCTTCCCACAGTTATTCCAGCAGGTGTTCTTAACCTGAGGTCTGCAGACCTGCCAAGGAGCCCACAGAGAGATGTCAGGGGCATTGTGAACTTTATTTTCACCTTTACTCGGGTGAAGTACTTTGGTTTCTGTGTAATCCTATGTATTTATTTTATGCATTTAAAAACATTCCATGACACAACAAAAGGTTAAGAACCCCTGTGATTGGCTGGTAAACCAGAATGATCCCTTAAGAAGGTCAAGGTTTCCTCTTGCGTAAAACAATGAAAGACCTTTGCCTAGGGTGTGGGTGGTGGTGGTGGGGGAAAGGTGGCCGCATTTTAGGGTTTGTAGCCCTCAAGGAAGGCCTTCTGGGCTATTTGCTGTGTTGATTTTACAGGAGAAGCAAATAGTGTTTTATTTTAACCTTTTAAACTGTGTTATTTTAATTATTAAATTAGTAAAGTATTTTAAAGTAGATTTTATGGTCCACCAAGGACTTATTGCATTTTGAACCTCAAACTTGGAAGATAGGCTAAGTCTGTAATAGTCTGACTAAGGAAACCATTGTAGGAGATAGTGCTATAGAGAAAGAACACTCCATGGCTATTCAGATGACCTGGGTTTGAATCCTGATTTAGTTAGTCACTGACTGCATAGTTTTGGGCAAATTGCTTGGCATCTCTGTATCTTGGCTCCTTTATCTGTAAAATGAGGTGTTTGGATAAGATTATATATAACAAGTTTTTTTTTTCAGTTATCAATCCTAAGAGAGTTTATTTTTCCTTAAAATGAAGGATTTTTGATTTAACAGATCTAATAGCATTCTCAATTGACTGTAATAATTGCCTAAAGGACTGAAAGCATCTGTGGGTCAAGTGTTCAAAAACTGAAATAGTAGCTGAGTTAAGGCCACCAGTTCGATACCTGGTAGAGACACTAAGTCTCATAGAGATGAAGGGGAGATTAGATGAACATACAAATATAGCTGCTTAAGCCATAGTGCATATATATGTTGGTTGATAGCTGAAGTTTCAGCATTTGTATACATGAATATAACTAGTCCATATGCATCTGTACAGGTCTTTGAAATTCTGCCCTTACACTCATTTGACTGATGACAAACATAATTTATTTAAGATATCTTACAAGTAAATGCCCGAATAGATATCATTGTGTTTGTCCTAAGCCATTCCTAAATGAGCCGGGTAGTTGTCAAGGTCTAGACATTCCAGCATCCCAAAAGAGAGCCTGAGTTTTCTTGTTAATTATTTTTAATGCCAGGCTAAACTTGGTCAAGCATGTCCACATACTTGGTGTTTGGAATAGACAAATGACAACTTTTAGCAGCAGCAGCAGCAAACATAATCAAGAATAATGTAACATGGAGATGAAAACTCAACAGTAGAAGAAGACTCCATAGACGAGGCCTGGGCCTCCTTCTGCCCAATGTCATTTCTTCCATGGCATCTTCTGATGGGTGGCGGCTTATTGCCTGCCTTTTTTCCCCCACTAGTGCTCAGGGGTGGAGAGTGTTTAGAGCAAAGTGGAGAAAAGAGGAATCTTAAAAACTACTGAAAGAACTTGGTCCAAGGGGAGGTAGAGCAGGGGGAAGGAGGAGGAAACCAGGAAGATACCAAAACCAATCCCCAGTATTTTCCTCTTTATGAACAAACTCTTAACGTCTGTTAGTAGAACATGAATAGGACAGGGCAGAAAGTGTTACTCCTTCCCTGCCTTTCTCTATTCCCTTTCTATTCCCAATGCCTCAGTTGGGAGAAGTTATCCTGTTGGGTCTTGCAGCCATCTGTCCTTTGGGGCTCCAAAACCCCACAGCTGCAACTACAATGCCAGCCAGTCCTACAGTGCCTCCAGTGGGCAAGCCTTAGGAGCTGCACTCTTCACAGTGGCAGGACAGGATGTACCGGTAGGTGGCTGTGAGTCTCATTCCTCCAGAACATCGAAGCCTCAGGGCCTTCAGTTTGGAGGTCTGAGGTCTGCAGCAGTGACAGGTAGAGCGGAAGGGCTGCTTCAGGACCGTGCTGAAGGAGACCAGAGGCTCTGAGCGGGAGGGCTGACTGCAATGCCCCTCGCATCTTGCCAACAGCACCATCTAAAAGAAAGAAATGAAAACAGTCAACCAAGTTTGCTAAAATATCCACCTTTTTGCCTCAGTGTGTACGTGTGTGTGTGCGTGTGTGTTTGCATGTGATTACAGAGACAAAAGAAAAAGCTGTGGAACACTTGCTACCTGGGTGACCCTGGGCAAGTCATTTAACCCTGCTTGCCTCAGTTTCCTCATCTGTAAAATCAGTTGGAGAAGGAAACGGCAAACCACTACAGTATCTTTGCCAAGAAAACCCCCAATGGTTTCACAAAGAGTCAGACACAACTAAAGAAAACCGAACAACAACAACAAAATCTTAATTTCCCCAAAGAGATTTTACTCATTCACATACTCTGTGTTTCACGTTGGTGTTTCTAACCAGACAGAAAAGGAGAGAATGCAGACAAAATCGTAAGTATCTACCTCAGTACAACATTAAGGACCCCCACCTGAAGGTAATTAAAGAATTAAGAGAACACACTAGAAAGTCAGTAGCAGTTATATTTTATTCCAACATTTTTACTAATGCCTTCTATTAATACATAATGTCTCTCTCCTCTGCTCTTTACCTAGGAAACTATCCCTTGCGACAAAAATTTAAAGTTGGGGCTGGGGGGGAGCATCTTAACAAAACCTATTAACACATCAGCTGTCTGACAGTATATGCAACATTTCTTTTTTTTAATATATTTTTTGTTTGTTTTTGTAGGGGGGAAGGCAGGGCAACTGGGGTTAAGTGACTTGCCCAAGGTCACAGAGCTAGTAAGTGTGTCAAGTGTCTGAGGCTGGATTTGAACTCAGGTCCTCCTGACTCCAGGGTTGGTGCTCTACTCACTGGGCCATCTAGCTGCCCCATGAAATATTTCATATAGTGAAGAAAGAATGGTGCTTTTTTCTCAGCTCTTCTCCCAGGCCAGTCTTAGTTGGTATAATTGTACAGTGTTCAGTTGTGCATTTTTGTTCCTTCAGGTTATGTTGTTATCATTGTTTTCCTGGCTCTGCTTACTTTACAAGTCTTCCCATGGAATTCTTCATATTCACTGTTTCTTGTAGTGTAATGACACCTCCCTACACTCATGCCCCACAACTGCATCCATGATGCCAGCCAGTCCTATAGCACCTCCAGTGGGAAAGCCTTAGGATCTGCACTCTTCACAGTGGCAGGAGAGAATGTACACATCCTCAACACATTTTGTATAGCTATTCCCCAATCAATGGGTATCTACTTTGTTTCCAATTCTTTGCTACCACGATAAGTACTGTCATGAATATTTTGGTGTATACGCAACCTTTTCTTCCATTTGTTTTTGTTTGTTTTCTTTAGTTTTTCTTCTTGGGGCACGTGCCTACCCCTGGGACCTCTGGTTTAAAGAATATAGATGTTATAGTCACCTTTAAAGACAGACCAAGAGAGCAAGATTCATCCTGGAGGATGGGAAAAGGGAGAACAACGTGCTGTGGTAGGAAGAGATTGCTGAGAGGAGAAGGAAAGTGTGTGACAGGAAATGTGGAGAGAGAGAGCAGATGTGCTGTGCTGTGCTGTGGGTGAGTTTGTGGGAAGGCCCTAGCAGGGGGCGGAAGGTTATGGGATGGCAAGGCTCCATGCTGTGACATTGTGTTTTAAGTTCCTTGCTGTTATGATAAAGTGGGCTTACTGGTTTGGGTTTGTTGCTTGCAGCTTGGATGGGTTGGACTTATTGGTTATGAGATTTGGTCATCTGGTGTCTGAATAAATGTTCTACTTCTACCTTCTATATGGAGAGTTTCTCATATTTTGTGATACAGAATTACATAGGCATATTCACAATTATCGTCAATGTTGTATTTATTGCCTTGCTAATACAGGTACAGCTCCCCTCCTTTCTTCCTTTCCCATCCCCTCCCAATTACTTTGTATATAGTTTAAATATATCCTATATTTCTGTGAATACATTGGCCCCCTCCCCCAGTAGAATGTAAATTCCTTCAGAGCAGGGACCCTTTTCATTTTTTTCTCTGTATGCCTACTATTAAGCACAGTGCCTGGTACATAGTTGGCACTTAATAAATGCTTATCTGATGGAATTTAATTATCTCATTCAAACCCTTGTTGTTTGCCTGATACCAAACTTTTGCAGCCTGAACCCTGGGCTTCACCATTTGCTAGTCCCTTCTTTGACTAGGTGGTGGCTACTCATTTTGACCTTGCTTCCACTTTAGCTATCACTCTCCACTCATCAGTCAATCAATAAACATTTGTTAAGCACTTACTACGTGCTAAGCACTGAACTAAGGCTGGGTTCCTGGTTCCTGACCCCAAGATCACAATGAAATGGGGGAGACAAGCAAAGAAATATAAAAAAACATGCTATATACAGGATAAATAGAAAATAAGAAAAGAAATGGATAGAATTGAAAGTGAAAAATTTCCTGAAGAAGATGAGATTTTAGTTGGGACTTAAAGGAAGCCAGGAAACACCTCTAGCTCTTTGAGTTCCATGATGGATCTCACCGATCGTGTTCTAGATCTGGCCTTATTTGTCTTATAATTTTGACCTCTACTTGTTCATGAGTCTCTCAGCTGTGCACCACCCCCTCCTCCATGTCCTAAATCAGAGAAATTTCAATTGGTACCATGTGCTTCACTTAGTCACAGCCTTTAATGACCCCTTTTAACTGTCCTCCCCCTTTATATTTCCTCTGGATTAACAATACAACCAGAGTAATTGTAGAACATTAACATCATTATCTGGGAGATAACACGAAGAATCAAGCAATCACTTAGCAACCACATAAAAAACAAGATACCTTGGCCAAGAACGAATAATGACAGACTGATTTAATTTATTTCTCCTATATAAGAGCATGCCATAATAACAGTAAAAATAAGATAGGTAAACTATCTTCATTTTAATCAGGCTTTTCACTCAGTTTTGTCTTGAAAAGCTCAGAAAGTACCATATTGGTTTTCCAAGCCCAGTGTCTGCCTCTTCCTTAGTCACATCTTTTTTTTTTTCCTGAGCAATATCCATTTCCTTTTCCGAAATCCTTAGTGCTAGAGACTTCCATCCCCCAGGCAACCTTGGTGATGGACACCTACCTGCCTGTGACCTCAGGGGCAGAAAATCAATTAGACCTGAGCAAGGCTTCACTTGTGCCAATAAGATACCTAGCCTTTTCAGCATTCTTAAAGGGGCATACTTGGAGTTGCTATGGATGTAGAAGCTCTACCCATCAAACCCAAGAGGAGCAGAGAGAGATTTTTGTAACAGTGTGCCAAGTTCTTGGGGAAGCTTGTCAAAGAATCTTCATGAAGCCTTTTTTCCTGCAATGCTAACAACTGCAATTGTATTTCCTCCTTGCGCTTTGTGCTCTCCTACTGTCCCTCCCTTTCTAAATGCTGGACCTAATGAAGGACCAAATAAATGCTTTGGACATGACTCTTCCATGAAGCCCTTTCAACGGTTCCCAATACATCTGTACCAGAGGTTGTCAGCTATACAACATGTATGCCAAAGATGGCAGATGGCTGGTTATGGCTACTCACACCCAATGCATCGATGCTTGTGAGAATTATGGCCTTCCACCACCCTTTCTTACAAAGGCTGGCATGATTATTCCTCCCTATTACCTGCTCAGAAAAGTCAATATAAGATTATGATCCCAGTTTCTACAACTCCTGGTATACCAGAAGAGGGACCACTAAACTGACATATTACAGCTGAAAGATTGTCAATATCTAATCCAGGTCATGTTAGGTGGATGAAAAGCTAGATCAAGAGTCGCGACCAAGAGATGGTTTTATTTCCGTTGAAAAACATTTTATTGTTGTCCCTCATTTTCAAATACAGCCTTCACCACACTCCTACTGAGGGAGCCATCCCTTGCTTTAATAAAGAATAAAAAAAGAAAGAGAAAAAAAGTTGTTGCAAGTTAACTAATATTTGACTAATATTGTAAGCAAATTAACTAATATTCAGCTGAGCCATATTATTGTTGCTGTTTTTCCTTCATTTTTTGAAGAAGACTGGTGACATCATGGGGTGATGTCTTGACTTGTGGGTGAGTTGGATTTAAGTGATGCAGACTTGCCCAAAGTAATCAAGCTCAGTCTCTCTCCCAGAGTCATCAAAGTCCAGTGGCAAAGCAAAAAAAGTCAAGATGACTGGAAATGACCCAAGACACAGTGGATGATCTTGGTGTCTGATGTCAGACTAAGCTCTAAGTGCTCCGCAGTGCCTGCTTCAGCTGCCTTCATGGTCATTGAAGCAAACTGTTCTTATCTTATCAGGTAGGCATCTCCTTATCTCACCCAGGGACTTGAGCTACACTCCATCTGGTTTAGACAGTCTGCTGAGGTGGTTACATGGAGTGTGACTGTTATGCATGCTACAGCACCTTGGAGCCACAGGTGAGAGTTGGGTGATAGGTGGACACCAAAGATGGATGAGCGGCCAGGAAAAGGACTTGGCAAGCATTCTTATCAGAGGTGCTAGTCTTCCTTGAACACCCCCCATAGCCCGAGTGACATTATATGTCCTATATCATACCCATAGACATGTACCTTTGCAACAAAAGGAAGGTACGCTTTGTCATCTCACATCTTCTTCAGGTTGACCTTGGTCATTATAATCACACAATGCTCAGCTTCAAGATTTTGTTGATTGATAGTTTGATTTATACTTGTAGTATAGGTGTAGTTTGTAGTATATTTGTAGTTAATTTATATTTGTAGGGTGGGGATTGGGGAGTATTTGGCTCCCTGGTCCCCACTCTCATGTGGACAAAATCATTCTTTCCCAATTCTTCCCTTCAGGTATCTCTTGGTGTGACTTTTCCCTTATTCATAGCTCTCTGTTCTACCCCTGCGGTGAGGACTTTTAAATAGCCATGTAGAGGACCTGTGGAGAGGGGAGCTGTCTAAGGTCAACTTGGGGAAAGAGAGATAGGAGAGAAAGGAAAATGGGAGAACAGTGGAAGAGAATGTGGTCTTCAGCTCCTACTGACTCTGCCTAGAGTCATTGGTTTAGATTCAATGCTTTTCCATAATTTGGGGGTGGGGGTGGGGTGAGGGATGGAGGCAGGAGGATGTAATAATATTCAATTCAGTCTCTTTGGAGCCCTCAGCTGGTACCCCAGAAACTTTTCAGAGAAGAAAGAGTTTCCTTCTCTGTGTTCAGATGATCATAACTAAGTTTACCTTTCCTTAAGGACACCGGGTTATCTTGAGGACAAATGCATGAAAATGAAAATTCAAAAAGCGAACAGATTAGAGAGCCAGAGAGATATAAGGGACAAGTAGGGAAGCGTCACCAGTGAGGTTCTTAGCAAGCTAGGAAAACTTCTCCTGCATTCTGTATGAGCTGCTCCTGTTCCTCCATTGCTCAGCTATAGTCTCTTCTGTTGTGCTCTAGTCGGGTTAGTGGGGGTAGCAGCAGCAGCAACAGTGAGTGCACTGAGAGATTCTCATTCTTTGGGTTACAGTCACTCCTAAAGTCAAAGTTGTTGGCTAAGGAGGTTGTGGAAGCAGCCCTTGCCTCTACCTTCTCTTGAGGCTACAATCTCCTTTCCTTGCAACAGACATAGACTCTCTGGGCTCCTCACTGACATGTAGCATGCCTGCCCCCACCCCTCTGTCTCTGTCTCTGTGTGTTGGCAACCAAAAATGGGCTCCTTAGCACTTAGTTCAAGAAGTGCCCTTGAATAGTTTGGCTTTTGTTCCCTTTGAGTAATTCATTGAGCCTTACTAGGTGCTAAGCCCCAGGCCCAAACCCCTATTAGGTGTAAAACCTATGTGGGTGTGGATTGGCAACTAAGGTGGGGCCCAAGGTGGGGCTAACTCCAGGGAGGGCCTAGTTTACATGTCTGGGAGAGCAGAGGCTTTTAGACCATGTGGGTTTAAGTCCACCTCTTTGTGACGATTCTAGGTCACGTGGGTGAGTCACATGTGTGACTCACCCCTGGCACTGAAAAAGATATAAAAACCAGGGGTTGGATGTCTGTTCTTTGGAGCTCTTTGCCACAGCAGTGGTGGCACATGACTCTGGGCCAGCCCTTGTTCTGAGCTCCCGGGCTGAAACTAGATGTTGGTAACTATGAATTGTATTGGGTCTCTCTGTTTGTAATTTGTTTAAGGGCTCTCTAGATGGTGTTGATGAGGAGACTTGGGGCAGCTGTAGCTAAGGAGCCCTCCAGCTTGTAAACCCGGATGCTGAGACTTTGTTGAACTCTGGTAACTGTATTGGGATTTGAATCAGACAGGGTCTGTCTGTTGATGTTTGTAATTTTTTTGTATTTTGTTCTGAAGTTCAGGATGCTGGCTTTTTCCTCTGAACTAAGTGAATGCTGCCTGTATGCTGGATTAAAGTAAACTTGTCAACCCCTTCACCTTGCTTTCCTTAGTTAAGCAGATCAAAAGAACCTGTGCTGTTGGCAGCTTTCAGGGTGCTGGCTGTGGGTGGATCTTACACCCCCACAGAAGCTGCTAGCTGGATTGTTGAAATACTCTGTCTCTCTGTCTCTGTCTCTCTCTGTATCTCTGTCTCTCTCTGTGTCTTTGTCTCTGTCTCTCTCTGTGTCTCTGTCTGTCTCTCTGTCTCTGTTTCTCTCTATGTGTCTCTCTGTCTCTCTCTCTCTTCTCCTGAAATTGCTCTCACACATACTATCTTTTGGTCTGCCCTTCTCTCCAAGAAGATAGAGGCTTAATTTTCAGTCACAATATCATGAACTCTGAGCAGAAAAGCATTTGTAAGCCCCTGGTTATACAATTTTGTAGTCATTCTCTCTCTGTGTGTATGTATATAGACGCATATGTATGTATGTATTTTTCCTGCATTCTGTGTGACTTCATAAATCTTCCCATGTGTCTCTGAATTATAGTCCTTATTCCTTACAGGACAATCATATTCTGTTGTGTTTATGTTATTTATTTAGACATTATATTCATGTACTACAATTTTAGTATATATGGGACCTTTCTTTCTATCTTTGACTTCCTTGGGGCTGCATGCCTAGCAGTGGGATCTCTGGTTCAAAGGGCATCATGCTTTAGTCACTTTCTTAGCATAAATCCAAATTGCTTTCAATAATGAATCATTGGTAAAATTATCAGCCCCATCAACAGTACCAAGGGTGAGTTTTCAATGATTTTGCATCATTCTATGTGTGGGGGAGGGGAACATATTGGTCTTTATAACTTAAAATAAAATTCAACATGGACAAGTATAAGGCAAAAGACTGGGTAAACAGAGGCAAAATCCAACCTGGTTTGGCTTAGAGTTCTAAGCCAAAAGACAGGAACTTACCTGAAGTCATATATTTAGTTATTGTCAAAAGAGCTCATATGATTTTAAGGTATGTTAGTAATGGGAAGGACAACCATGAGATCCTAAAGAAAGTAAGTCAAAGAAGATGCAGACTAGAACAATGTGGAAAATGGGTCAGTCAGTCCATCAGTAAGCATTTATTAAGTGCCCACTATGTGTCAGGTACTTTGCTAGAACCCTGAAACTAAATACCCCGAACCTTACCAAACTTATTTTGACACCTTGAGGACCCCATGATTTCGTAGGTGTGGGTTCTCTCTCTAAGGATTCGGATCTCAATCCCTTTAACTGATGATAGAGAAGCCACTTTCTCCATGACCGGAGTAAACATGAACATCACAGGGGATACCTCAATTTGGTTGAAGAATATGGCTCAACCTCGGGTCAACAACAACTATTTATTAAGTGTCTACTTTGTTCTAGGGCAGCTTTGTGGCACAGTGGATAGAGCACCGGGTCTGGAGTCAGGAAGACTCGAGTTCAAATGTAGCTTCAGACACTTATCAGCTGCGCGACACTGGCCAAGTCATTTAACCCTCTTTGCCTCAGTTTCTTCACCTGTTAAGTAATCTAGAGAAGGAAATGGTAAACCACTCTGGTGTATGTGCCAAGAAAACCCGAAATGGGGTCATGAAGAGTTGGACACTATTGAAAATGACTGACCCACAGTCACGCTATGTTCTGGGTACCGGAGGGGAGGCCCTATTTGAGGAATAGGCAATATTGAAGATTTGTAACTAAGAGGTATGAATGAATTCCTAAAGGGAGCAAAGCTGTAATAGCAGACCCTGGGCCATGAAACCATAGCATTCTGCACATGATGTTTGGCTTGAGAAAGTGTATTTAGGTTGAAGCAGGCAGAAGACTGAAAGGTAATCTAATTAGCATGTAATATAAAGTATGTATAAGGAAATAATGGGAAATCAGTCGTGGCTACATCGTGGAGGGTCCAGAACGTGAAAAATGATGATGATAACGAGCTTTGAGGTTTCCAAAGTGCTTCATGTGTATGATCTTCACAACAACCCTGTGAGGTGGTGCTATTATTATTCACACTTTACATATGAGGAAACTGAGGCACAGAGAGGTTAAATGACTTCTTCAGAGTCACACTGTTAGCATTTGAGTCAGGATTTGAACTCATGCCATTTGAACTCTGATCCTGTGTTCTGAATCTGCTATTTGCCTAGTGAAAAAATGGCTACAAAAGTGCAATATCATTATGAGGATCAAATGAGCCAATATTTGTAATAATAATAGCTAACATTTTTACAATGCCTACTATGTGCCAGGCACTGTGCTGAGCACTTTAGAATTACTATCTTATTTGTTCTTCACAACAACCCTGGGAGGTAGGAGCTATTATTATCCTTATTTTTACAGATGAAGAAACTGAGGCTAACAGGAGTTAAATGACTGGTTCAGGGTAACATACCTAATAAGCATCAGAACTTTGGTCTTTGAGCTTAGATCTTCCTAATCCCAGGCCTGGCACTCAACCCATTGTGCAACCTGGCTGCGCTTAGCACTATCTGGCACCTAGTAGGTACTATATAAATACTAGCTATTTATTATTATTAATTAATGATAATTTATGATAAGATTTTGTTAATATGATAATGATTGGATGATATGATAGTAATTTGACAATACAGTAATTTATTTCACTGACAGGAGAATAAATCCTAATAAATGCTATTTTCCACCCATCCTTTCCAAAGGCCTGTTATTAAGTTAGCATGTGGTTTCTGTGACCATATGTGGAAGCTCATGAGCATTTTATTTCTCTCTGTTAGAAAAAGAAATGGGCATAACTCATTAAATTTTTAGTAAGTCATAGTGAAAAGGTCATGCACTGATGTCTTCATCTGAGCAGCCAAGCTGCCCATTCCTTGAGGCTGGTCACTATTTTCTTTCTTTTTTTTTCAAATTCTTTGTTTTCATAGAGATGCACATGGTGGTCAAGGTAAGACAGTGAACTTGACATATTGACTGCCAACCAGCGTGGATGTGTCTACTGAATTTCCCTTGAACATGATGATCGGGGAAACACTTTGTTTTGGGAAAACCAACAGAAGTTTTTAAGATATTTCCATCTATCTCTCCAGTACATCTGGCAGTCAATTCCTGGCAAAACGTTTGCTTTTTCTAGGTACAGCATGCATGCAATCTCAATTCTATGAAATAATAAAACTTCATCAATTCAGACCAAATGAAAGAAGGCTGGTCAGGGTTAGTAAAAAAATAAGTCTGAATTACCAAATATCTTAAAAATAAAAATGATTGTTACTTCTAAGATTAGCAATACAGAAATGCACATCAGGGTTTGAAAGCAGACATTCTGACAATCCTGCTTTAATTACTAGATATAAATCATCTACAAGTAATGACATAATTTGCATAAAAGTACTATTCTACCAACATGCTTAGGAAGCAGAGTTTGAGAATAATTTGCTACTTTTGAGAATTTCATACATTCTCCTACTGTCTCATTTGAAAATGATTGACTTTTCTTATTTACACAGAGTGGAGAAGGTCATACCAAATAAAATGGGTCATTGTGGTTTTGAATGGACAGTGGGTACTTGAGGACTATGCGTAACAGAACACTAACTGGCAGACTCTACCATACAGAATTGACTAAGTCTGCTCTCCTAGGACCAGCTAGCTAGGCATGGAAAGGTTTATCAACAATAGGTTGTACTCTTGGTGATGAATAGTCCAACAGGGCTAAGGTATGAGAAAAGGAAAAATGCCAGCTGTCCTCCACCCGGTGTGGCCCTTTTCAGTTTCTGCAGTGATGGTGGTAGAGTTGAACAAAAGTAAAGTAGAGAGTAATGAAAATATTATGATTTTTGTACTGCATATAAATGTTACTGTAATCATTGTCCAGTGACCAATCAGTGGGAATAAAACTATATAAATTCAATCAAAAGAAAAGGTATTTATTAAATACCTGCTATGTGCCAGGCACTATTCTAGGCACTGGGGGTAAAAAAAAATTAATCCCTTCCTTCAAAAAGTTTACAATTTTAGCAGAAACAACACGTATACATGGTTCAGGTCTGGCCATGGTACTTCTCTCCCACGTCCACCCCCCCCCCCCACAGACACAGACGCGCACGCGCACACACACGCACACAGTGGCTCTCTATCACCTCCAGGGTCAACTATAAAATCCTGTTTGGCATTCAAAGCCCTTCATAACCTGTTTCCCCTCTGCCACCTCCCCACCTCATCTTTCCAGTCTTCCTATTCCTCATCCCCTTTTACTCTTGGATCCAGTCACATGGGCCCCCCGGCTCTTCCTCAAATAAGACACTCCATCTCCTACCTCTGGGTGTTTTCAATGACTGTCCCCAAGCATGAAATGTTCTTCCTCCTCATCTCCACCTCCCAGCTTCCCTGGATTTCTTCAAGTACCATCCAAAATTCTTTGTCTACGGGAAGCTTTCCCTGACCTTTTTATTCTAGAGTTTTCCTCTATTGATTACTTCCTATTCATCTTATATATAGCTTGTTTGTAAATAGTTGTTTGCACATTGTCTCCTTGAGGTTTGTCTTTTGCCTTCTTTGTATCCCCAGTGCTTGGCACAGTGCCTAATGTTTATTAACTGAGTGACTGACTGATATATAACTAAATGCAAAATACATACAAAATAAATACAATTTAATTTCATGGTGACCAGGGGCACTAACAGATGGAGGAACAGAAAAGGTCTGATGTAGGAGTGACACCTAAGCTGGATTTTGAACGAAGCTAGCAGCTCTAAAAGGTAGAGGTGACGAACAGGCAATTTCCAGGCATGGGAACAACACAGAAATGGGGGATGGGATGTCAAATATAAGGAAGTGTGTGAAGGGGAGGAATGTAAAAGTCTGTAAATTTGTATCAGATTGTGAAATGCCTTAAATGCTGAATAGAGGAATTTCCACTTCACACTAGAGTCATCAGAACTGTCTGAGCGGTGGAGCAATATTGACAGACTTATACCTTAGGCTTGTCACTTTGGCATCTGTATGGAGGATGGATTAGGGAGGGAGGAGCTGAGGCAGGAAGACCAAAGGAGGTAGTCCAGGTGAGAGATGATGAGGAATTGATTCAGGGTGGTAGACATGACCAGTGAAGGCAAGGTCAAGAACGTGAGAGATGTCCGGAGAGAACCAACGATAACATGGATAGCACATATAAAGTGTTTTAGGATTTGTGAAGCACTTTATATATGCTATGAGGGCCTCAGAACATGCCCCAACTTTGAGGCACCCACCTTCTGTGTTCTCCCAGATGGGTGGGTGAAGACAACTAAATTGTCTTCGATTAGCTAATAGCTGGAACAGGCTGTGTTTTTAAAAACTGTCAGACTGGGACAGTCTCTTTCCTGTCACATCCAGAGAGTGAAGGTCACACCCCAGTTCACCCATAGCATGAGCACCAGGGGAGGGGGAGATAATATCCTCCCTGCCTGTTACCCTAGCTCTGAGAAATGGGCCCAATTTCTCTGTTCTGCTTCATTTGTCCTTCTCAGTTTCAGGTGCAGGTAGCAATCCCCACTAGACCTGGGAGTTCCAACCGTGGTGAACATGAAGCCAGGATTCCAGGCAGGGTTCTATGACCTACCAGCCTGGCAGGAAAACCTTGAAAAGTCAGAGTGCCTGGGGCTTGAGCCCAAAGGGAGTTTGGGGCTTAGAATTTGGGATTGTGCTAAACCAAGAAATTAATCTTCTTCCCCTCCCTACAGATTAAAATAGTATAGATGGGGGATTAAGCCCTAGGTGTTGTGGAGTAAGTTTGTGCATTTGTCATTATACCTTTTGAAGTAAATATTCCTTTGTAAAAACTATTCTGTGGTTAAATGGAACTAGAGCATGACACCAACTCCTGCACACTAAGGAAACACCATTAGTGGGGGCAGGTGTCATTGTCAGAGAGTCTAGACTCACCATCCCCACTAAAGGGTAACTGAGAACTCTAGAGGAGGGGTGAAATGCACCCTATGTAGCCTTCAGGCAGTGAGGAATTTGGTACTCAGGACTGTTGTTCAGTCCTATCCAACTCTTTGTGACCCTATTTGGGGTTTTCTTGGCAAAGATACTGGAATGGTTTGCCAATTCCTTCTCTAGCTCATTTTACAGATGAGAAAACTGAGGCAAGCAAGCTTAAGTGACCTGCCTAAGGTCATACAGTGTCTGAGGCCAGATATGAATTCAGAAAGATGAGTCTTCTTGACTTCAGACCCCCCTGTATGTATCCATATACAGTATTTCACTTGTTCTCCACAATAATCTTGCGATGTAGTTGATATTATTATCATAATTTTAGAAATAAGGAAACTGAGCTTAAAAGTTAAGTGACTTGGCTAGGGTTAGAGAGCTAAGTGTCTAAGCCAGGATTCGAATTCAGGTCTTCCTGCCTTTAAGTCCAGATCTTTTCCCACTATTGCAAAAATACTTGGTATACAGATGAATGAATAAACTACTGGGCTTGACCACTTGTGTGTGGTGTGTGTGTGTGTGTGAATTAAGCCAGCAAGAAGTGATTAAGCACTTAGTATGTGCCAGGAAGTGAGCTAAGTGCTGGGAATAAAAATACAAGAAGAAAAAAGGATAGTCCCTACCTTTAAGGAGCTAACATTCTGGAATAAGTCTAGGGTAAGACAATCCATGGGGGAAGTCAACAAATAAAGGTAAACTGAAAAGGGAGGGGTAACAACAAAGGTGCTGGTATTCATCTCAGGTGCATGATAAAGAAATATCTGAGTACAGCCTGACATGGAAAGACACCTGGCTGGCTCTAATGCCTTCTCTAAATGAAAGTTTTGGGAGGAGCCATCAAATCACTAGGAGAGGCTGTAGGAGCAGAGGGTGCTTTCAATGTTTGAATCATAGGAATGAGTGAGGCTTCAGGATGAAGAGCTGAAGTATGTTAGCGAAGGTCCAGTGTGTATATCTATCTATCTATCTATATCTATCATCCATCTGTCTTTATCTATCTATCTCTGTCTCTATATCTCTATCATCTGTCTATCTCTATCATCTGTCTATATCTATTATCTATCTCTGTCATCTATCTCTCGCTATCTATCTACCTATGTATCATCTTTCTAACCATCTATTTATCCTTCTACTTATCTATCATTAATCTATCTATCTACCTGCATATTATCTATCCATCTGTCTGTCACTTATCTACCTTGAGCAGGTACTAAAAATGGGTTATGAGTTGGGCCAAGATTTGAAATTATGAGCTTATTTTAATGATTCTCTGAAGCAAATGTCCATCTTTTTAATGCCAACATTCTTCCAGTGATGTTGCATGGCTGTAAATTGTGTGATAATCTGGTGTTGGCTTCTGTGGGAAAAAAAAGAAGGTTGTGGGAGGAGTAACAAGAAAGAGGGAAGGACCTGAGATTAATAAGAAAGAAAAGAAAGTTGTCACTCCTCCCACAACCTTCTTGGACTGGTGAAGAAGACCAGAGATTGAGGTTGGGGAGGATACATTTGGGAGAAATTGAGGAAAATTTAAAGTTGAATAATCTTCAAGTTCAGATTCTACATGTTTCTATGAGAGGTGTAAAGAGGAGGAACTGACTCAGGAAGGACAAAGGAGGACTAAAGAATGAAAAGCTAAAGAGAACACTCAAGAGGAAAATGAAGTAACTGACAAGCCAAAAAATAAAAGACACATTGGAACAAATGGCAGATAATGCATATCTGCATATCAATATTTTTCTGGTGTTATTGGATAGCTACAAATACTGGGAACCCTGTAGTCTCTGAGGAATTGACAATGAGTATCACCCAGAGGGCAATTGATAAATGCTTAGTGGGCACAAACAGGCTGCCAAATATTACAAACAAGAGATGATGGAGAAGCAGAGGAAATATCATCAAAGAAATGTCTGAGTGAAAGAGGAGATGGTCAGTCATATGACAAGAGCAAGAGTTAATTGAGGTATAGACTATGATCTACTGTGTCTTTGAAATGTCAAGAGAAATGAAGAAGTCGCCCTGGACATTGAGTGGAGCCCTTGTGGTGAAATCATGTTAAGCATGAACAAGAATCACACAGGATAGATAGGCTTGGATGAGTGGCAGTCTGTATTGTTGGATTGAATACCCACTCTGATAAGATCTTATATTAATTTGTACATTTGAAAGGATCTACTCAGAGAATAATTTGCTAAACTTTAGCCTAGCTCCTGTACAAATAATTATGAACTGTGAATTAATGAGATATAAATTAATGAGGTTTTATTGTATTTTTTCTGTTATAACTATCTGCTATTCATCTAATTGCTTCTCGTGCCTCTCAATTTCCCTTAATTTCCCGAGTGCTTCTACCTCAGTCTGACATTTCTCTTCACTATTTTAGAATTCGATTGGTGCGGTTTTACAGAAAGAAAGGTAGGAAGGAAGGAAGGAAGGAAGGAAGGAAGGAAGGAAGGAAGGAGAGAGGGAGGGAGAGAGGGAGCGAGGGAGGGAAGGAAGGAAGAGAGGAAGGAGGGAAGGAAGGAAGGAAAAGAAAGAAAAGAAGAAAAACAGGAGATGAGTTGGGGTAAAGGGCAGCAAAGTTCTGTGCTGCCCAGAATATAGCACAGAATCAAGCTAATAAAGTCAAGGATGTGGATAAGAGGAGTGGGGGGTGGGGGGGGGCAGTAACCTTACCTTTGCTTAGCTTTTTTTCTTACTCAATTACATTTTTATGCTATTTGGGAAGAATCTTAGGAACAAAGTGTGCTTTGTAGCCCTAACTTCCACTCAGTTCCCATGTTTTTGTGATTGATTTGTTTTGGTTTATATGTTAGAAGTGCAGCTAGATGGCACAATTGATAGAGTGCAGGGCCTGGAGTCAGGAAGATTCATCTTCCTCAGTTCCAATGTGGCTTCAGACACTTACTAGCTGTGTGACCCTGGGCAAGTTATTTAGCCCTGTTTGCTACAGCTTCCTCATCTATAAAATCAGCTGGAGAAGGAAAAGGCAAACCACTCCAGTATCTCTACCAAGAAAACCCTAAATGGGGTCACAAAGAGTCAGGCACAATTGAAAACAACTGAATGACCACAATGACAAATATTTTAGAATTTCCAACCTGCAATTTAGGAACACAGGTTTCCCATAAGAGGTTAAATGTAGTTACGAGAAATTTCTCACCCCAAGTAAGAGAGTTTTCTGGCACCATGGACTTTGAATTAGGACCAGAAACAGAAAGTCAAAAGAACAGACTTAATTTTTGCCCAAGTTATTCTCTCTGGCTTTTGTCTGTTGCCTCAGCTAGGTGTTCTACTATGGCCTAAAGAAGCGTTAGCATGCATTTGCTTAGAAGAAGGCTTTCTAGTCACTGTACTTTAGCAAAAAGGAGCTAAGGACATAGTAGATGGTCCTGGTGGATTGAAGCCCATAAGATGAGAGCAAACAGAAGCCCAACAACCAAAAGACCAGCAGATATGCCTACCAGAGACATTGTAAAAAAATGCCCATAGAAAAATGTGAATATTATAATTAGGACAGAGATGGGGTGCTCAGCTTAGTTGATAGGAGTAGCAGAGAGAGCATGGTGATACCACTGAAGGACATCAACATCCATGAAATACTTTGGTTATGAGCTGACCTGGTCACCATGTCCTCTGTATGTATGACTTTTACATGTCTGCCCCTAGTTACATGGATTCCTGGCATACATTCCTTTACATAGGACTTATATTTATCTACATTTACCTACCTATGTCTATATCTATCATTGATCTCAATATAAATATAAATATAAATCTATCTATCTATCTATCTATCTGTCTATCTGTCTGTCTATCCCTCTTCACTCATTCTCCCTTCTGTACAGCATATATGACTTCCCAGGTGTTAAGGCTGTCTTGACCATGGCCTTCCACCTTACAAATTTTTTTATGAGATTGAGTCAAGGAGGATGTGTAATAGACTAAGTCTTTATAAGAAGATGACATAATCCATAATCACCTCAATAGAGAAGCTCAAAGTGACACACACACACACACACACACATACACACACAGATACATTATAGATATAGGTAGTTAGATAAATATGCATACACAATACACATATGTGTGTATGCATGTACACTCATATTCATTACATGTGTGCATATGAATCCTCTTTATGTATCTTCCTTTACCTGTGGAAGAGTGTGCTCCACACATGCATGAAGGGATTTTTTAAAATTATCACTTTATTTGCTATGCTGCTTGACCAAATGTCTTTGGTTTTGAAGTAAATGTGTGTTATAGTTGACTGCTAGAAGTAAACATGTTGGTGGAGGGTTTTTAGCTATAGTGGATGCTGACACGTTAAGTGTTTCAAATCTAGGGCAGCTTTTTCTGGGGACCTTCATGGAAGACAGAGTTTCCCAAGTGTAATTCAGTTCCTATTGAATATCTATTGTACACCTGCTATTTGTAAAGACAAATAAAGCATAGTCTGCCCTCAATGATCCAATCAAAATAATTTAGGCAAAAGAAAAAGTTCAAATAGTTTGACTGTCTGCCTCAGCAAGGGTGATGGGAAAAACCAGCAAATAAAATACTCTAGTGACATACTCAGGCCAGTCATTTCTGAACCATTATGGTTGTAAAAATGCCTTTCTATCTTATTGTCAATTTCTTTTAGTTAGATTTTCCTAACAAGGATTGTGGCCATGCAAAATTTTAATTTTGTTACCCAGGCACTGTTTTTGAGTCTCTCAAATACAAATAAATGTCAGAGAGCTTTTCTTAGAGTGGAAAATATGTATCCTTTCCCACAGACATGTGATGGCCAAAGTGACTTAGCTCAGAATCTGGCCTCACCAAAAATAAAAACAAACATCACCTTATTGGACTACAATCATTCAGAAAGCTTAAATGCTAATCAGAGAAGAAGGTGATAAACAATTAAAAAATATGAATGCTTAACAGAAACCAGTTTGGCCTTACTTTTAATGGTTGGTATCATCCACGCATAGTATCATTAAAGTGATAATTTCTAAAATATTTTCCATTTTTACTGGAGAATATATTGATTATGGCTAAAAATGAACATCTCCAAGGTCAGCCAGAATTACCCATATTTCATTGATTGGAAAAATGGAGGTACAGCTGTGTAAGTTTAGAGGCAGTGACCCTCAAGTGAAACCAAAGTCACAATTTCTGAAAACCAAGTTTTAACTGCTATGCCCTTTTCCTCCTTACCCTTTCTCCCTTCTGGACAGGAGTCAAGGCCCTTTGACCAAGGCCTTCCTCCTTACAAACTTGTCCCTGAGATCAGTCAAGGAGGATGTGTAATAGACTAAGGCTTTATAAGATGACATAATCCATAATCACCTCAATAGAGAAGCTTAAAGTGACAAAGCACTTCCACTGTCCACCCTGTGAGGTAGATAATGCATTGTTACTCCTGTTCTGAAACTAGATCTGAGCTCATGGTCATGGTCAGAGTTGAAGTGAGGTTTCTGGGTTCTGCATAATGTGCTCTCCTTTACACCGTGATGCCTTTCTAACACCCAGAACAATTCTCAGTGCCTAGTATAGTATTTTGCACATAGCAAGCTCTTCATAAATGGCTGCTGAGTGGATGAATGAATAATATATAATCAATGCTTTGAAAATATCTGCCTTTTTGCCATGACATACCAAGAATATCAGTTGCTTAAACCAGGTCAAACTCAAAACAGAAATAGACTCCTGCTGGCTGCATATTGACATAAAACTCACCAATTAATGTTATCTGTGTTGTATTGTATTTTCATCTATTTTGTTAAACATTTCTAGATTACCTTTTGGGCTGGCTCAGGACTCACTGGGGAGCTTTGCTGGCCTGACACACCTCTGAATTGAAACGGTAACTCAAAAGCATTAATTCTATGTCTAGATGGGTTAACTCCACCAATTCTGAACATGCCACCAAAAGGGTTTGTTGCTTATGATTCTTCACAGCAACCCCTGCACAGCTGGAATGAAAATATAAATAATCTTTCAGACATAAACTTTCCAAGGAACCAGTAGGATTAGAGGAAGATTTACAGATTTAGAACCTGAAGGGACATTAGAGTCCAACCCTTTCATTTTACAGGTGAGGAAACTGAGGACCAGGGAAGTTAAGTGACTTACCCACAGACACACAGTGAAGAAGTGATGCAAGTTTATTGTTATTCTTCAGGGGCCCTTTAGAGCTCAACGCTGTTACAATAATAATAATTGATAGCACTTTGCAAATATCTCATTTGATCCTCACTGCAGCCCAGGTCCTTTTATTATACCCATCTTACAGAAGAGGAAACTCAAGTCCACAGAAGTTAAATGACTTGCCCAGAGTCACACAGCTAGTAAGTGTTTGAGTATGGATTCCTGACTGTAGCTAAGGTTGCTAGGTGGTGCAGGGCACAGAGCTCTGGGCCTAGAGTCTCATCTTCCCAAATTCAAATCTGACCTCAGACACTTACTAAGCTGTGTGACCCTGGACAAGTCACTTAACTCTGTTTGCCTCAGTTTCTTTATCTGTAAAATGAGCTAGAGAAGAAAATGGCCAATCACCCCAGTACCTTTGCCAAGAAAACAGTAAATGGAGTCATAAAGAGTTTGAAACAACTGAACGACAAGAACCTAGCTGCCTGTATTTATTATTGGTTTTCTTATTTCCTCTTTGTTGTTATTTGTTCTTTCATTCTTTACTAGAAGAACGTGGAAATAAGTACTATTTGCCTTTTTTTAAGTTTTAGAAACAGAAGGAGCCATTACCTATAAAACCACAACCTCAAGGCAAACACACGTTCTTCACAAAATCTCTGGGTGATGGACATAGCTTCCATAAGACTAGGTGCTAATACATGCATAGGATTTTAGAAATCCTTAGGATCTTAGAGGTGGACAATCATATAGTTCAGCCTGTTCATTTTACAGAAAGCGAAACTGAGGCCCAGAGAGATGGCGTGGCAAGGACAAAGTCATACAGGTGCCAGTATCAGAGTCAGGATTTGAACCCAGCTCCTCTCCTTCCAAAGCCAGCACTCTGATACCACGAGGAGAGCACCAAATGACAAATGACACTGTCTTTCTCAAAGAATGTATAACACGTAGCAGGAAGCCCTTGAAAAGGTAATTTCCTCCTGAAGCTAGTCCCCTAGCAGCCAGACTCAAAGATTGTGATTCCTTAATATGATAAAGCAAAAAAGCAAAACAAAAAGCCCATAGTGACTCTTTTCCTCGTGTTCCTGGTGACCCAACTCTAGGTATAGACGTTTTCCCAGGGACTCACTTACCTTTGAGCTGCACTTGTACAGAGGGTGACTGATAGAATCCACATAATGATGCCTCATGCAGCGCCCGGGGTCAGAGTCCATCATGAAGGCACTGTCCATTTTGCTGTCTGTATCTCCCATAATCGCCAGCAGGGAGAGCATTGAAATTGATGCTGCTAGTACATGATTTCTCATTGTTGTAAGAAATAAAATAAAATAAAATAAAAAATTCCCGGTAATAACAGCAGAGGGAGGTAGAGTATTAAAAGAAAAAAAAACACCTTCAAATCTTAGGACCTAGTTCTTTTCAGGGAAAATGCAAAATCTGGCTGAGGCCTCTGGGTTGTCATTGTCCTTTGGATGTTGTGTTCCTTGGTGCTGGGAGAAGGCAAAACGGTTTGCTGCTTGTAATCCTTCACGGCAACCCCTGCACAGCTGGAATGAGAATATAAATCATCTGTCAGACACAAACTCTCCAAGAAACCAATAGGATTAGAGGACTGGAGATTTAGAGCTTAAAGAGACATTGGAGTTCAACTCCTTCACTTTACAGATGCGGAAACTGAGCATCGGGGAAGTTAATGACTTACCCACAGACGCACAGTTAGGAAGTGACAGAAATAGAATTCGAGGCTCAAACTCCAAAGCCAGTCTATTATTTGTTATTCGTCTTATTACTATTATTCCCTCATTTCTTATCTTTATCAATGGAGTAGTACATTATGGTATAGTATGTTATTGTTTTTCACAACAATAAGGACCATTATGATAGGATACTGACAATCTAAAAATGTTTTGTGGGAGCAAAAGTCATCCTTACAGTAGATCCTAAGAAGTCCATCTCAAGGTACTTTTAGTTTAAGTACTTTAGCGATAAGAGTTAAGTTGCCTTTAGGCTACACCTCCCCTCCACTCTCATCCCCAAATTCCCAGTTAGTAATTCACTGAGTATACTCATCCTAGTCCAATGGCACGCTCTGATTTAATGGGAGCATGTGGTTGCTTTAATTGGTTAAAAGCATATTCTTAAGAATGAGTATAATTTGTTCCCCATGTGAAAGACGAAATTTCTTTTAAAGCCATAAATGTGAGTGAGTTGGGTGGTCTCAGTTCTTTTCCTTTTGGATGTTTGTCCAGTTTCTCACTAAGCCATCAGTGACAGCCTCAACTCACCAGAGATCTGGCTCTAAAAACCCTGAGAAAACAAAGATGATTCAGGGTCAAGAGTAATGAGCAATCCCTTAGGGGTGGAATCATGGCTCTCATTCTCTATCAGTTAAAGACTTCGTTTTTTCCCATCTCCATGTATCCACCCACCTAATTTTTGACTTCTGTTATTGTCCCTGATCTGTGTGCCATCCACTTGGATGAGACACTACATCTGAAATATACATTTTGCTTCATATTGCCCCCCAGTGCATCTTAAAATTCCTAAAGGGAAACACATATGGTGTTTGTGAGCAAAATCACACATTTCTGCAGATTCTCTTTATTCTTAATGCATGTAGGGATTTGGAAGGGCAAAGGATGAGTAGAGTAGTGGCTCTTCGTTGATGTCATCACAAGTTCATTTGTCACAAGGAGAAGAGGACAGAAGTCTCCCCAAATTATTTCACTCTAAAACTCTCATGCTGCATGGGAAGTATGGATGCCACAAAACAAAAGGAAGCCAGATTATACACACACACACACACACACACAATATTATACATATATATATATATATATATATATATATATATATATATATATATATATATATACATAATATTAAACTGTTTTCAAAAGTTTGGGAAATTTAGGGGCTATGACATTATGTCCTAAGTAAAGAAGCATAGTATTTATAAGTTTAGTCTTCATAAAACACTTCAGACAGATGATTCTAATTTTATTCTTTATTGAGGGTAGAAAATAGTTCTCACACTTTATGGATAACAAAAATTATCAAGGCATAATGCCAATGGGGCCAAAATCATGGGTTCCATCCTTTTGATGAGCTAGTTAACTTTGCTTTGCAAAGGACAACCTTGGTTAGGGGCTGTAGTCCTAGCTCTAATCAGCCATTTGCCATATGTGGAACACTAATGACAATATAACAGACAGAGTAAGAACATGGATAGCTCAGGGGAAAATATTAAGTATTTTGAACTGAATGGTCAATATTGGGGGGAAAACCCTTTGTTGGGTCTATTGTAGACAGGATTCACAATTCGGGTAAAGGTTATACTCTTGAGGTCCTTTCTAATCTACTAGAAATTCTGACAACCTAGAGCAAACTCATCTGGGGGGAGGGAAGGAGTCCAGTTACAGACAATATAACCCAGTCCTGTGTAGCCACATCTTTCTCTCAGATCCTGGGAGAAGAAAGTTGGGAGAAGTGGCAGTATGTAGAAAAGACAATGAAGGAAGGTGGGACTTAAGAGAGGATTGCTATAGCAATGTGTCCCTCAAGGTTAGCAGCCCAAGGCTGAGCAAGGAAGCAGGATTATTTGGGGTGAAGATGCAAGGGGCCAGCTCTGATGTAGGCTCTACAGGTAAGGAAATGTCATGGGAAACAGGTGCATCTTCTGGGTGTTAGTACCCTTGACCAATGTCCTGGTTGACCTATCCTAGTCTTGGCTCTGTATCCAACTCTGATTATATGGTTTTATGAGTCCTCCAGATTGTCCTGTTTGATGATAATATTGTGTTGATTGCATCAAGCTCTAGGAAATTGTAGATCCTTCTGGAAAAGATCAGTAATTATGAAAAGAAGTTTGGTCTGTCTACAAACACAGGAAAAACAGAGTAGATAATGGGTGCTTAATAAATGATTTTTGGTTGAATGATTGAAGATAGTCTATTTCCCAGATTTCAACATGAATTTGGATGGATATATTATATATCTTGTCCAATAGTATGCTTCTCTGGAACAAACAGTACAGATGGACAATGAATTGGACTTAGAGTTGGCAATGTGAAGGAGGATGGGCAGGTTTGCTTTTGGAAAATCACATATCTTTTACTGACAGCTAAGCTTCAAATGAAATGTTTTTGGATTTGGGCAATATTATTTGTAGAAATTGGAGGAAACCAGCTCTGAGAGAATTTCTGAAATAGCAGCCCCTTAGAGAAAAGTATTCAGAAACTGAGACCCTTTTGAGAAGACCTGAAGAAAAAAAGTCATCTTCAAATAAAAATCTTTATTGAAGGCAAAAATGTCTGAAGTATCTTGTTTCTCAGAAGCTAACATATAATTAATTATCAAGATTTTAAGTTGGTATTTGAAAAACTCATAATTAGAACTTTGGGTAAATACGAGACAATTGTATATTGCCTATTTGTGGTTTATCTGAAAGAAATGTGAATTTGGAGTTCTCACCCTAAGATAGAGGTAAGTCATGTCTTGAGGGGAGAACCTGCTTTAAGCCAGAAGAATAGATGAGTAAAGAGAAAGAAGAGTAGGAATAAGATAAAATCAAAGCTGAAACTGCATTAGTAGGATGCTTGAAAGAAGCAGAATGGAGGAGAGCTAAGCCCAGCTGAGTCTGGATAAGTGGAAAACTCAGAACTTCAACTTCTCTCTGCTACTGTAAAGGAATTTGAGCCCAGTAGAGTGGGTGGCTCATAGAAAAGCAATCAAAATGAAAGCTGAAAAAGGCTACGCTGAGATGCCTAGAATGAAACAGGCTTTACATCTGTTGGGAGGATAGAAGGAAGGAGGAATCTGAGCTGGTTGGAAGGACAGCTCTATTGACTGAAAGGGCTGATTGGAAGAAAAGCATTGCTACTGGTAACTGATTGGAGGAATGAGAATTTCTGCTACTTAACAGAGATGGGTTTCTGATGTTAAACCATTTAATGGTGCCAAGGACTTTGGCACTGAGAACTTTCTTTTCTGGGTCTTCAGTATTATCTTCATGTACAGAGGAGTGCATAATTAGGAATTACATTTTGGAGAGTACATCTTTATTCAGATTAATCACAGTTTCTATTTTGATTAATTCATTCAATTGGAATTAAACATAGTTACATATTGCAAGTTTGGGGACCCAGGAGAAGTCATGTTTTATTTTCTCTTTCATTGCCCACTTAAGAGTTTTCCCTTATGCATTATATTGAATTAAATTTAATTCAACAAGCATCTATTAAGCAACTATTTTATGTAAGACTCTAAGCTAGGCATTGGGGATACAAAAGCAAAAAACCAAATAGTTCCTGCTGTTAAAGAGTTTACATTCTACTGAGGGTTCAAGGACTTTCTAATTCAAACAATGAAGGTTTTTGTGGGTCTCCTATTGCATCCTGGGTCATCTCTAGTCATCCTGATGAATATCAGGTGGCTGGATCCAGTTGGCTCTGGAGGAGAAAGTGAGGTTGGTGACCTTGCACATACCTCTGTCACTCAAATCAAAGTCAACTGCAAGTCATTTCATCATTTCCCTGATGTCATGGTCCTCTTCAAAAATGAAGGACAAATACAACAATGTTAAAGCGATGTACTATTAATGATTTTCACATAGATTTAAGTCCTACTGACATTTTCTTGATGTTTACCTATCTCTGCTGGATTTTGATTGCTCTAAGAAAAAGAAGACATCAATTTACTCTATTTTTTTCTTATGATCTATGGACATTGTCCTTCATCTATGATTGGCAATAGGAGCGGAGAGAAGATGCAGAATTAAGATCCTTTGCTTGTTCTTGATCTCGATCTATACCACTATCTTTTCTTAAATAATAATTTATCACTGCCATAGCTAGTTCTGTTTCAAAAAGTAGCAGGGTCAAAGTAGGGCACAGGGATGTTGGTTTCAGCTCCTTGTCTAGGGACTTTAAGAGATGATTTATAAAGCACAATGGGATGAAATCAGTTGTGATTTCAATTTAACTTTCTGTTCAAAATTTCCATATAAAATGTATTCTTTAAGTTAAGATGATGACATGAAAGAATCTAAAGGATTTGAGATCTCCTATAAACAATGTTGTAATGATTTAAAAGGAGAAGAGTCAGAGTTGTCATGGAAGTAGTCACACGATAGAGAATGAAACAAGTAAGAAACTCAGATGAGGATCTGGGCTAGGTGAAGGGAACAAGAACTTTGAAGTCAGATTAGACCAGTTTAATTATGGTTTAGTAATGTTGATCATACTCCTTTACTTTAAACATTTTTTAAAAGATTGAGATGGGGGGCAATAAAGGAAAATTATAAGGGCAAATTTTGAAGGTAAAATACAATTAATAATCATGCAAATGGGATGAACTCACCCATAAAATGGAGGACAGTATCAGAATTAATATGTAATTTGCAATAAATGCACATGAAGCATAAAGATTTACACAGTTAAAAAGAAGGGTTGAAGCTGAATTTATTATATTTCAGGTAAATACAAAATAGCAAGGGGGTGATCATCATAATCATGATCTCATTCAAAGGCAACAGTAAAACTTGATATATTTAAAACATTGAAATTAGTTTATTCTTAAAGAAATCATAAATATTAAAGTAATGTCTATATCAATATAAATGTATATATGTATATCTATGTGGAAAGATAGGGAGAGAGAGTACCAAAAGTCTTAGTGTGGTTTGAACTGCACTGGGACATTTGGGACCACTTGTATGTATGTGTATGTATACACACACACACACACACACACACACACACACACACACACACACATATATATATATATATATATATATATATATATATACATATGTATTTGGGACCACCTCTATGTTACGTGTATGTGTGTATGTATGTGTATGTGTGTGTGTGTGCATTGAAATACAGAGAGAGATAAACAAAAAAACTATGATAGTTAGGGATCTCAATGCACCTCTTTCAGACCTAGACCAGTCTAACATAAAAGATAAATAAGAAATAAATGAAGAATTGGAATAGAAATTTTAGAAAAGTTAGATACGATTGATCTCTAGTGATCATTAAATAGAATATGAAAGGAGTATACTTATAAGTTAGTTGCACATTACACCTTTACAAAAATTGGCCCTGTTCTAGGGCATAAAAATCTCACAAGCAAACACAAAAAGTACAAATGTTAAGCAAATACAAAGTAATAATAAATATAAAAAATAAAGGACATCTGGAGAAAGCCTTCAAATTTAAATGGAGTCTAAATAATATAATCATAAAGAATATGTGGGTCAGAGAACATAGAAACAATAGATGATTTCATCAAAGAAAATTATGACAGTGAGACATTATGCCAAAACTTTTGGAGTGCAGCCAACACAACCATTGGGGGAAATTTATGTCTCTAAACACTTTGATCAACATAAGAGAAAAAGAACATACAAATAAATGGCGCATGAAATAAAAAAAAAACTGGAAAAGCAATAAATCAAAAACCCTAAGTATAAAAACTCTTAAACTCAAAATATATAAATAAAATTGAAAACAAAAAAATCGCAATCGATAAGTAAAGTGTACTATTCTGCTGTTTAGTTATTATGAAAGACATTGGACTCAGAAAAGAGATGAAGAAATGTATCATCTTACTTTACCTAGTTATAGAGATGTAGACTATGGACAAGTGATGTTGCATGTGCTGTCAGACATGATTGCTGTTTCAGTTAATTTTCATTAACTAATTTTCTTTGCTATAAGGGAAGGTGGGACGTGAGTATGGGTGTGGATATATATTTGTTTGGTGGTGGTGTGTATATGAAAAAAATGTGATTTAAAACCCAAAGACTTCAATCAAACTAAAAGAAATTTTAAATGTACTGTTTCATTGTAAAATTAATAAGCCCCTTAACCTAAGGCAGTTTATCTCTCAGGTCATTCCTGGTAACAATAAACTCTAAGCAATAACAACAGTGCTTGTTCTGGAAAAGAGAGCTTTTCAATCAAAGGAAAGAATGCGAGAGACAATTTGGAGAAGACACACTTTCAGTAGCAAGAAAAAAAACTTGTTTCTTTCTCTTCTGAAAGAAATTACAGAAACATTGACGCTAAGCTTGTCTTACATGTAGTAGACTCCATAAATACTTGTTGAATGAATAAGAGAAGAATTAAGTTGCCCCAGGGTCATTCAAACATCTCATGAGAGGTAAATCATAAGGAGGAGTGGCCTAATCAAAGCCTGTATATCAAATTTTACTGAAAAACATAGAAGCCATCTCCCATAAACTCCCTTTCTTTCCTACTTCATACCTCAAAACTTCTTTACAAAATCACCCATTCTTGCCTCCTTTGTAATAGCATGTGAGGAAGACATGACTTTTCTCCTTGCCAAAGCTAACCTCTCCTCTATTGTCTCTTCCAGTGTCTTCCAGTCATTCCATCCTCACCTGCATCATCAAGGAGTTTGACCCTATTCTTTCTTTCATCTTAAATCTCTACTAATCCACCATCTCCTGTTCTTTCCATTCTTAAAGCAGCAGCAACCTTCTTTATCCTGCTATTCTCCCAAGTTATTAACCTTTATCTATTCTCTGCTTTCCAAACTAAACTACCAGAGTCACATACACTCTTTGTCTCTGTTTCCTCACCTCCTATTCACTTCTCCACCCCTTGCATTCCGGCTTCTAATGCTACCAGTGAACATTTCTTCTCTCCAGGATTATCAGTGATCTGATCACTGTGAATTTCGGTGGGTCTTTTTTCAGTCTTATTCTCCTTGGGTGATCTACAGCCTTTGATGACCCTTTCTTCCATTGGTTTTCATGACAATTTTCTCTCCGTTCTCTTACCAGTACAACTGCTCTTTTTCTGTCTTTTACCGAATTGTAAATGCATATGTGCTGCAAAGTTTTGTCTTATGCCCTTTTCTCTCTCCTTGATTATCTCCTCTTATGGGCTAACTTATTATCTTTACACAGATGACTCCCCAAATTAATCATTAATTTCTTTTAACTCCAGCCCAGTCTCAGTAACAACTGCCTATTGAACGTCTCCATCTGGATGCTACATAGGCAGTTCAAACTCAAACTGTCAAAAAAAAGAGTATATTACCTTCTCCACTAAACTGCTCTTCAGAAATCCCTTTTTCCTATTGAGGGTACTAACATCCTTCTAATTGGGTAGGATTGTAATGAGAGAATCATCTTCTTTATCCTCTATATCCCATCAGTTGCTGGATCTTATTGATTTCAAGATTTTTTCACATCTATCTGCTTATCCCCACTCCTCACCACAGAGCTACTTTCCTAGTTCAGAACCTCCTCATCTGGACTCCATAGGCCTTTTGTAATGGTCTCCTAAGGATTCCAGAATCCTTCTTCTCTACAACCACCAACTGTCTTCCTAGGGTATGGGTGTCAACATGTTACTCCCCTGCTAAAAGATCTTCAGTGTCTCCCTATTACCTCTAGGATAAAATAAAATCTCAATCAGATGTTCAAGGCCCTCTACTATCTGACCACCATCTTCTTTTCCAACATAATTTTATATCACTCTCCTTCATACACTCTAAATTCCAACCAAACTAGCCTATTAGCTATTTGTTGAACCTAACATGGCACCCTAGCTCCAGGCCTTTGCACAGGTTGTTGCCCATGTGTGGAACGTGCTCCATTTCCAACTCTACTTTAAGGATTGCTACATCCTTAAAAGCTTAACTCAGTTCCTACAGAAGTATTTCCTGATACCTCCCAGTTTTTAATGCTTTCACTCTGCTCAAATCACAGTGTCATGAGTGTTCAAGCTCATACTGAAGTGAGCTGGTGAAGAGAGCTAAGGACAACAAAAAGGATATACATATTTTGTATACACATTTTTATTTTCTTATATTGTATTCCATATGCATATGAGTGATATCCCAACAGTTTCTAGCTACTAAATCTTACAACTACACTAAGACCTTTGTAACACCTTTCATTTGTAACAATGAAAGCCATATGGGGATGGGGAAGAGAAAAGTGAAAGAATTGGACTGTCCCAGGTGGCTTGGACAATGTTAACCAATGACAAATCAAGGCTTAATTCCCATTTTCCTTCTATTTTTTTTTCCGGGAAGAAATGTCTTTCAAATTGAAAGAATAGAACAAAAATGGTAAATAGGTAGTTGATATCCAAGATAAGTAAAAGGATAGTAAGAATGTCTAATTAATTGCTCTTAATGAATTCAGGTCATCTGGTCTAGCTGACCTATATCCTGGACAGATTTGATTGCTGAGCCATGGTAAGCCATATGGTGAGCCATATCTTTGAAATATTGTGGAGGCTGAATGTATGTCAGTTTTGGAGGAGGGCAAATATTATCCCAATTTTCAAAAAGTGGAAGAGAATAATGTTGACAAGCCATAGGCCAGCAAACTTACATTCAATTTCGGTAATATTATTAATGGGAGGCAGTGGGGTATAGTAGATAAAGAGCTGACCTTGAACCTGTGAACACTCGGGTGTAAGTCTCTTCTCTGATTCATATTGCCTGGATGACTCTTTGCAAGGCACTCAACCTCCCAGTCCTCTAGTCAACTCCCTAAGACTTAAGTTCCAGAGAAGGTGCAACTGAATCTCAGAGGGAGTTTGCTCATGTCAGTGAAATTTCAGATGCAGTTCTGATTACTATTAGTAAAGGGAGAGTTAATGAGTATCTAGAAAAGAGAGGAGAGGTAGTAAAGAACCATCATGACTTCAACAAGTACAGATTCTTCCAGACTTACCTCATTTTATTTTTGGACAAGGTTATTAGACTGGTAGGTTCAGGGAATAATATAGATGGAATTTGCCTAGATATTATTAAAGATGTCTCTTGTGTTATTCTTGGGGAAAAAGTGAGAGGATAGGAATAGTGAAATTAAGTGGATTCAGAGCTGTTTGAATGGTTGGATCCAAAGAGCAATGGTTACTAATGGCTCAATACCTACTTGGAAGGAGGTTTTTGGTGGATTGTCTCAGGGATCTGTGCTTGACCATGGCCTGTTTCAGGATTCTGTCAATAATTTGGTAAAGGTCACAAATGGCATGATTATTATTACATTTTCAGATGACTCAGAGCTGGGAAGATAGATAACACATTGGACAAAAGAGTCAAGAAAAACAAAGATCTTTACAGGCCAAATCTTTTTGTTAGGTCAAATATAATGAAATGAAATTTAGTAGAGATAAATGTAAAAATCCTTATGCTAGAAATTTTTTAAACAACTACTTCATAACTACAAAACAGAGAAACCATGGTTAGACAGCATAGCATAGTTGAAAGAAGCCTGGTCTTGAGGTCAGGACGGTGTGTATTCTGGTAGTGCCTCTGATACATATTAACGTTATGACCATGACCAAGTCACTTAGCCGCTCAGTGTCTAGGCAACTTTCTAAAATCATAGACCAATTATAGACCAGCTGCTAGTTGGAAGAAGTAGATGTAGTTTTCACACTGGGAAATCCCATACTGATGTATGATATGTAAAAACTAATCTATCTATCTGTCTATCTATCTATCTATCTATCTGTCTATCCATCCAGTAAGTATGCATTCATAGTTATATGTTAGGAATATGATATAATACAATATGATACAATATAATGTAATGTAATGTAATAAACATAATATTTATGTTACATAATAGGACTAACATGTATAATATATCTATATCTATAACTAACTATAGATAGACCTATGTAACTAACATAAGATCTATTATATTATATAATACAACATATAATATCTTATATGACCTAATAGGATTAATACATATACTATATAACATAATATAATATAATAGAACACATATATTACATCATATTATATAACATATATATCTTATGTGACACAAGATATTACATATGTTAGTCCTAACATATTCATTACCATGAGAGTCATATTACACATGTATATATGTATGTGTATAGATGTGCATATACATATGTACATATGTGTATATCTGCAATACATATATGCACATTGATACATATGCATATATATGTATATGTGTGTGTATGTGTGTGTGTGTGTGTTTTAGAGAGAGAGAGAGAGAATCCAAGCCCTTGATCCTGTCCCTCTCTGTAGAGACTTTGTAGGAATTTCCCTAAGGTGAGATCTAGGACTGTTTTTCTCTTGGTTGAACCCAGTGGGAGAGATCATTCACTCCATATATTGTCTGGTATATATTTTCCTCTGTATACCGTCTTTGATTTATGTTTGCTATCAGCTCTGTGAATGGAGAGGAAATAAGATGTCGCAACTGTTTGTGGAGTGAATGAGATTAGGTGATAGGATGTCTAGGATGATACCAATTGGTAACATGGATCATTCAGTCAGTTAATAAACATTTATTAATCATTTTCTATGTGCCAGGCATTGTGCTAAGAGCTGGGGGTACAAAAAAGGGCAAACGACAGTCCCTGCCCTCAAGGAATTCACAATCCAATTGGGGAAGATAACACATAAAATAAAAAGAAGCTGACAAGTTGGTGAAGTGAGTACCTGCAATTAGGTGGGAAATTGTGAGGTGGCTTCATCCAGCCCCTCACCTTAAAGGGAGAACTCTGATCAAAGTCTACCCTTTATCCTCTTGAATCAGACTGATCTCCTGGAGGGGTCCCAGGGACAGGGGAGTATTGAGGCGGTGTAAGTTCAGAGCCGATTCAATCTTGCTGGAGGTTGTTACTGGTGACTTATCCAAGAGGAAAGTCTGGGTGATTGAAAGAATAGTGGTACCTTCAACAGGAATAGGGAGGTTCAGAAGAGGGGGAGGATGGAGAGAGGGTAATGAATACAATGAGTTGTTCAGGGTTCAAGTTATGACTGTGACACATATTGGCTGTGTGACCACAGGCATGACGTTTAATATCTCCATGTGCTGGACAGATCTCCAAGACCAAAAACAGTAAGAACAGTTGTGGTTCCAGATTGGTATAAGGAATTTCCTCACTAGGAGTCTCCCACTAATAAAACCATAGGTCCAGAATAAAAAAAAGACAAAAAAATAAAAATAAAGAACCCCAAACCTGTTCATAGTCTCAAATAAAACTTCTTATTTTTTTTCCACTTCAGATATGGGAGACTGGGACCCAGAAGTGTTAACGAAGAGGACATAAAAGGGAGATGGTACAGTTTGGGATCTTTAGCCATAATCAGTGGCCATTCGGTACTCCAAGGCAAGACTGCTTCCCTACTAGGAGGAGTCAATTTTCCTTTAAAACTCTCGAGCCTCAGCATTTTAGTTCTGATTTTACTTTAAAACCTGAAATAGGAGTACTCTACAACCATGTGAAAGTTTCTGACAAAGACAGAAGGCTGTTTCAAAGTGAAAAGGTAAGAATCCAGGGCAATGTAAGATTGGTGTTTTTTGCTGTAAGCACTCAAATATAATGCACCAAGAAATGACAAGATTCAGAGTGGAGGAAATGCTAAACTGGATCAAGGAATGGAAGGAGAGCTGTTCACAGAAACGACCTAGTATGAAATAAGTCATACGATATCTAAAGTCAATTCCAGCTCTGACTATTTATGAATCTTTATTTTTTCTGTTACTTTTGTTGTTATCCATTTTTACAGCTTAGAAGGGCCAATAAATGGGCTAGAGCAAAATCAGCCAAAGTGAGCAAGAAAACAGATGCCAGGGAGGATCAAAGAGAATTTTAAGCAAACGTAAGCAAAAGCATTCTAAGGCCTTCCAAAGGAGGATGGTTGCCTTGGAAGGCAGTATGTTTTCCACCAATGAAAGTCTTTAAGTAGCGTCTGAATGGTTACTTGTCAGAGATATTGCTCTGTTCGGTTCTGGATTAGACTAGATAACCCCATGTTCCATTCAATTTGAGATTCTGTGAACCAGTGATTTCAAATCCTGATTATGTGATACTCTGGTGTTCATCTTATTATCTTGAAAGCTACTATAAAAATTTCCAAATTAAATTAATTTTCAAGGAGGATTCAAGTCCTCCTCCAAAACTTCATCATGTCACAGAGGCAATCCTGCCTACTGGATGCCTATACCAGCAGAGCTTAAGCTGTTAAATCCTGCCACTCCAAAAAGGCCTCCTCAAGTACTAGTGATATTGATGACATGTGGACCAACTGAAATCAACTCAGAGCAGCTTATCACCAGGTTGGTCACAGGATAATATCATTTTTGGCCTCAGAGATTTTAAAAGATCATATACTAAAGGGAGATTATGATCTATATTGTTGTAAAGGAAACCCATATTGATAAAATCACAGATGTTTGAAGGATTGAAGAAAGTCAATCAACTATTGTTTAAAAATTTTTAAATGCCATATATTGTGAAAGCAATGATAGTGAATTTCATAACCCTGTCCTAATCAGAGACAGGAAGTTGCCATTTATAGCAGTACTTCTCTGTATGTTTGTAGATACAGGATTCCACACAGCAGATAAGACAATGAGTTGTAACCATCCATTGAGTGGGCATTTTAATGTCTCTAACAAGAAACCACTGTAGTCAGAGGTAGTGCCTATTTTTTGGAACTACTCTCCAAGTGGTACTAATGGAAAAAAAAATCCAAACAACTGGTGCCCAGATCCCCCACCTGTTATTCATGAGTGGTATAGCATAACACAAGTTCACAAAGAGGCCTAGTCTCCTGGGTAAGAGTTTGTTTTATGCCCACAGGCTGGCTTTCATGTATGTTGACCTTCCAAACTGGCAGATGATACCATGCTGTACTCACATAATTTATTTCAGTGACAGGCTAAGCAAACTACAGAGGGCAGAGAGTGCCAAAGCTGGCCTCATCCTGGCTCTGACTCACCTGGCAATGGAAAAAGGAGGTTTGGGATTCACATCTTCCCTACAGACGGCTTTTAGCACTAATAAATGTAGACTCCTCCTTTGGAAATTTTGAGTTTGCAAGCTTATTCAAAATTGCCTTTAAAACCTGTTGCCCATCATTTTTGCTCTTCTTGGTGGTGGCAACAGTGGATGTGATTTTTTGAAACGGTCAATTTAATTCAATTCACTGAATCCAATTAATGCCTAATGCATAGAAGGCACTATGCCAGATACTGAACCTTTAAAGGTTTTTTTGTTTTAGAGGACTTACAATAGAGTACATAGTACATAGATATTTTAAAGTATGATACAAAGAATTAGACTTCTCTCTGTCTCTGTCTCTCTCTACATATATAAATGCCTTCTACATATATGTGTGTATATATAATATAAAATATATTGAAAGTACTTGTTATATATTATCTGAATTAGAGCCTTTCAAAATCACTGGATAAAGCTGACAATCAAGCTTAGTAATACTAAAGTTTTCCTCTGTTGCCTCTAAAGAGTAAGCTCTAGAGAGAAACTGTGGTCCCTACATTTCTTATTGCAAGCATAAGATACACATCTACATGGGGGTGTGGTGGGGAGAAGGAGGGATGATTACTCACTTTCTTACTCTTTCTGCTAAGCTCATGCCAAGAAATAAGCTCTAAACGATCAATTCAGATTTAACTCCCTTGAACCAATTTCTGTGTTGAGCAAATGAGATGACAAAACCATGGCCCCAGAAAAGATCCAGTGTCTATCCTGCTCTCACTGGTACATAGTTTTATTCATTTATTTTTTTAAACAGAGAGGAAGGCAGGTGATTATACTTACTCTTCCTACTGACTACTCAAATACTATCTTGTGGTCTTCAGTGTAGGGAGTTCCCAATGTGGTAGCTTTCACCACCAAAGCAGATTACAACCTCTGTGATTAAGAGACAAGTCATAGGGAGTTCACTGTCTTCCAGGGGTGGGAAACCACATGTGGCCTTGATGCTGTAGGTTCCCCACCCATTAGGCACATGGAGGTTAAATGACTTGTCCAGGGTTACTCAACTACTGAATTTCATAGTCTTCCTAACTTTCAATCCAGTCTTATGTGCTGTTGATGCTACTGATGCTGTCATATCACGGTAGACTTAAGGAACTGGGAATGTTTAGCCTGGAGGAGAGAAGATTCACAGAAAGAGATGGGGGGAGGGGAGGACAAAATACTTGTCATGTAGAGGAGAGGAATTAGACCTGTTCTGTTTGGCTCCAGACCAGACACAAGGAATGGAAGTTACAAAGAAATAAATTTAAGTCTGAGGTCAAGAAAAACTTCTTACCAATCAGAATTCCCCATAAAGGACTCATGGTGAAAAATGCTATCCATCTCCAGAGAGAGCTGATAAACCCTGAGTGCAAATTGAAGCATATTTTTTCACTTTCTTCATTTTTCTTGCCTTTTTTCCCCCAACATGGCTAATATGGAAATGTTTTGCATGACTTCACGTGTATAATAGGAATTGTATTGCTTGCCTTCTCAATGAGTGGGGGAGGGACTGGAGAGACAGAGAGAATTTGGAAATGAAAATAAAATTTAAAATAAAAAAAGGAACTCTTCATAAGTGGAACAGGTTGACTTGGGAGGGGGTGGTATCCACCTTACTGGAAATCTCTACACAAAGATTGCATGATCCTTTTCAGGTATGTTGTAATCAGGATTTTTTCAAATATGTGTTGGGCTAGATAGTCATTGAGATCCTTCCAATTCTCAAATTCAATAATATTCTAGTCGTCTCTTCAGCTAAATAAATTACTTAAAATATTTGATGACTAGAAGTGCAAAAGGGCGGTTATTTGTAAACAGATTTTTACAATAGAATTAGAAAATCAAGGAAACAGGTGAAATTTGGGAGTACAAATTGCCAGCCATCCCCTTCCTAGGTATCCAGAGTCTTCTAGTTGGCTTTGGTTAAGCAAATGCCTCAAAAAATAAATGGAATGCCTTCTCCCATGGTGCTTAATTTATAAACTGCAAACAGCATGTTGGATTGTGTAAAGCATTTAGCACACTCAGTGAATGTTTTTTAATATTATTCCTATTGGGCTACATGTTTAGTAGCAGCCAAGACAGTGCTGAACGGTAACACAATGCTTAACAAGCCAAAGAGCTGGGGCTCCAGACAATGGCAGGCCCATTAGGCAGCAGCAGCTGTGGTCCATTATTTCAGGCTGGACCCCGCGGGTCCCTTGAAAGGCACTGCTGCTCCCTCTCCTACAGCCATTCTTTCTCACAATTCCAGATTTGGAAGGGACCTTAGTGACTGTCTAGTCAAAGCCATACCTGAACACAATATACCAGGCAAGTTAACACCTAGGCTTTAGTTGAATATCTGAAATGTGAGAAAGCTTACTTACTCTCTCCAGAGAAAGACTGGTCTATTTTTGGATAGTTCTAATTGTTAGGAAGTTTTTACCGGCGTCAACATTGCACCTAAATGTTCCTCTCCCACCAATTACACCTAGGTTCCAATTAGTGCAAACAATAGAGTTCCCCCTAAAGCGATCACATTATTTGAATTCATACTGCACATTTCCATTGGGCTGGAACCAATTACCACATTTTACATAATTATAACTTCCAATAGTGTCTGAATGTCCAAATATATTCCACTACTACAGGGGATTCATTATTCACACTAATTGGGACTCAGCTATACTACTAATTCTGACCTCTGGGAGCAACCAGAATAATTCAAATCCCTCTTATGAGACAGCCCTTCAAATACTTTAAAACAGCTAGCATATCTTATCCCCTCTCCCCGTTGTCTGCCCTTTTCTTTGCTAAATAACCTCAATTCTTTCAAACACCTTCATTCGGCATGATTTCAAGCCATTTCAGTCAGGTGGCTTGTCTCTGGATTCTTGCCAGTTAATCATTGTCCTTCCTAATATATTTCTATTATTCCTTTTGTAGGAAGAAAAAGACTCTCACTGTGTAACTGTTCTGTGTAGAAAATGCATAAAAATATGGGACTTAAAATACTATTCTGCCTTTATGATAGAGTTGACTGTGTCTTCTCAAAGCCATCTCACCATGAATGGTAACTTCAATCACTGCCATATTTGTCTTTGAGCAAAAGAAATGAAGAAAAGAGGGCAAAGATGAGGGAAGAGAAATTAATGAGGAAGATAGCTGGGGGAAATCATAATAAATAATACTCCTTACCAAATAAGGATGCTGCAAAAGAGAAAATGAAGAGGAAGTTGCTTCTAGTCCTTTATACAACTGTCAAGCATCTACTGGGGCAGCTTAGTGGTGCAGTGGATAGAACCTACACTCAAGAAGATTCATCTTCCTGAGTTCAAATCTAGCCTCAGATACTTACTAGCTGTGTGACCCTGGGCAAGTCACTCCCTGTTTGCCTCAGTTTCCTCATCGGCAAAATAAGAGAAAGAAATGGCAAAAAACTCCAGTATCTTTGCCAAGAAAACCTCAGATAGGGTCACAAAGAATTGGACACAACTGAAAATAATCAACTTAACACGCCATCTATCAACTTGACATTCCATATTTGGTCAGTGTTAAAAGTAATAAACATTGGTGGGGAGAAATTGAAATTGTCAAACCTAAATCTCTGGTTGAGTCTTAACACCTGAATATGCCTAAGCTTTGAGTATATAACTTATTTTCATTATCACAGGTCTTTATTTTCTGGTAATTTATGCCTTTTTCTCTCTAGTTCTATTCAATAATCTATATTGTTAATTCCAATTTATATTTACTTGTCAGTAATGGGTAAACACCCTAATAATTCTCTCTGTGTGTGATACTAGATGAAAAGCATATATAGAAATTTAGTGTCTAAAGTGTGTGTATGTTGTGCCCTAAGGTGCATGTATGGATTAGTTCAAGGAATTGCAAATGTTTCACCTTATGAAAGGAAGACCTTGGGCAGTGTGGAGGGTGGGGAATGGTTGACTAGACATAACTGTCTTTAAGTATTTGAAAGACTGCCATAGAGAAAAGGGGTTAGACTTATTCTCCTTAACACTAGAACAGTTGAAATGAGGCAGATTTCAAGGAAATATGAGGAAAACATAAGGCTAATTATAAGGAAAATGTTCATAATATCTATAGCTGGCCCCAAATGGAATAGGTTACTTTGGGAGATAGGCAAGTCTCTCAGTTGTGTCTCAGACATTGTTAAAGGGATTCATACTATGGTTATTAGTTAGATTTGATAACCTAAGAATTTTCTTGATTCTATAATGGAAAGATCACTAAATTTAGAATAAATTCTAGTCCTGGCACTGTTACTATTTATCTGTATGACTATGGGCAACTCACTTAATTGCTCTAGGTCTCTGCTTGAACATCTGTAAAATGAGGGAGCACACTGGATAACCTCTAAGGTCCTACCCATTAACATTGTGTGACTCGTACATGTTGCAAAGTGTTCAACAGAGAATTTGAGAGTTGGAGGGACCTCAGTGGCCACCTGATATAATCAAATCTGTATACAAAGAATCACCAACCATTCACTTAAAAACTTCCAAGGAGAGGTAACCCACCACCCCTGGAGGGAGCCTATCCCACTCCCAGCTCTGTTGTTGAGTTGTCTCAGTCATGTCTGACTCTTTGTGACCCCATTTGGGGTTTTCTTGGCAAAAGATATTAAAATGGTTTGTCATTTCCTTCTCCAGCCCATTTTACAGATGAGGAAACTGAGGCAAACAGGGTAAAGTGACTTATTCAGGGTCACACAGCTAGTGAGTGGCTGAGGCCAGATTTGAATTCATGAAGATGAGTCTTTCGGACTCCAAGCCTGGCACTCTACCCACTGTACTACCTATATCCCAACAGCTATAAATTTTTTTCCTAACATCATGACACAAAAATGTCTTTCTTCCCTCTTGTTATATTCAGCTTCAGGCTTTGTTTCTGTTTCTGCCCTCTAACCCCTAACAGAAGTCTAAAATTTCCTCCATATGAAAGCCTTCTGAATACCTGAACAAAACTATTAAGCTCCTCCTCCTTTCCCCATTTTCCTTTTCTCTGAGCTAAACATGTCCAGTTCTTTTAGCTAGTCCTCACATGAAATACAATATAATCAAAACCTTTCTCTATCCTATTTGGTCTTCTCTGGACACACTCTAGCTTATCAATGTTCTTCTTAAACAAAAGTGCTTAGAACTGAAAATGATAATCAAGATGCCATCTACTAAGGGTAGAGTACTCCCCTGTATTCCTGGAAGTTATTCCTCTCCTAATTCAGCTCAAGATTACGAGGCATATTGGCTACTACATCATAATACTGACAGATAGTAAGCTTTGCAGAGCACAAAAGGCCTGAGATTCTTTTCAGAAGGGCTGCTTCTTTATCCTTGTCTCCCCCATCTTCCATTTGTGGAGTTGTTTTTTTTTTTTGAACCCAAAGGCAAGACTTTACATTTATGCCTATTGAATTTCATTTTATTAGATATAGCCCACAGCTTTAACCTATCAGAATCCTCTTGGATCCTGAGTCTGTCATCCAGTATGTTGGCTATCCATCCTAGCTTGGTGACACCAGCAAATTTGATGAGTATACTATGTAAACTTTTATCCAAATTATTGATCAAAATTTAAATAGCACAAGGCAAAACTTATCAGTGGAAGTACTCCTCTGATGACCTCCTATCAGTTTAACATTGACTGACTAACAACTACTCTTTCCCCATTTCTCAATTTATCCAATTGTTATCATCTAATCTCATGGTTCTCAACTTTGGGTGGGGGCACGACACAGTGATATTCTACATCTATCAGATGCACAAAATACAAGGTAATACACAATTCTAATATTGGGTCATGCTGCATCCCTCTTGATGACATTCTCCAATATGTGGCATTTGTTTTTGTTTTCATGCATTTTCAGCTACACCAGTAATGTCTTATTCATGAAACCACATCTTTGTGAAGCTGTTCTTTTGGTGATTGCTCTGATAAAAGCAAGTTTCATATGAAAATTGTCTTGGAACAGAAATGAGGACAGTTGTATCTAATCCTATTCCAAGATTTGAGAATCTGTGCAGTGCCCGACAAAAGCACACATCCCATTAGTATGTAACTGTAATTATTTAAGAATATATTTTTTTTATTTGTGTGTATTACTTTTCAAAAATTGCTACCAAATTGTTGGGACATAAGTGCTTATTACATTGTTTGGGCTCAACTACTTAAATGAAACCATTAAGCATTTTTTTTGGTCTAGCAGTGCCATGAAAAATTTACTGAGACACCCAGGGTACTGAGAATGGAGAAAGTTGGGGAATTTCTAGTCAAATCCATATCTCTCCATCTTTTCCACAAGAACAATATTAGATATTTTATCCAAAGCTTCCCTAAAATTTAAGTAAATTATATCTATAGCATTCCCTCAACTATTAATTTGGTAATCTAGTAAAAAAAAAAAGAAAAGGAAATGAGGTTAGTTTCACATGATTTGATCATGTTGAACCGATGCTGGCTCTTTGTAATCACTGTTTTGCTTTCTAGATTTTGCCAACCATTTCTTTAATAATACTTTCAATAATTTCTCTAGGATTCAAAATCAAGCATGCTGGCATATAGCTTGCAGACTCTGTTCTCTACTCTCTTTTGAAAATTGGGACATTTTCCCTTCTCAATCTTGTGGTATCCCTCTCATTTTCCATGATCTCTTAAGTATTACTAGGAGTGGCTCTGTATTCACTTCTACCGGTACTTTAGAGGCACTAGGAGCTAGTTCACCTGGGCTAGGTGACTTTTTGGTTATCAACTCTCAAACAGTTATTTTTGTACTATTTGTGTTATCCTTTTTAGTGTGAACTTTTTTTCTCTACTTTGCAGGGAAAAACAGAAACAAAATAAAACCTAAGCATCTCTGCCTAGTTTCTATTGTCAGTTATCATTGTGCCATTCACGTTAAACAATGGTCCTATTCTTTCTTTGATGTTCCATCTATCAATATAACTAAAAAAGTTCTTTTGTTGTCTTTGTCTTCTATACATGTCCCAGCTCATTCTGAGCTGTGACATTCTTAATATCCTTTCTAGATGGTTGTCCTACATACACTCTTCTGTTACCTGGTCTTGCTTCCATCTTTTGCACATTTCTTTTTAAAGATAAAGTTGAGTGGTGAGTTTTCTTTTTATCTACATCTGTCTCTTCATATCCATCTCTTTTTTGCCTCCTTACTTTCATTTGAATCTTTAGAATTTCATTCTTGAGCATCTCCCATCCTTCCTGGACTGATTTCCCCAAAATATTTTACTCCATGGGATCTCAACTATCTTTTTCCTGAACCTTTTGCAACATGTTTTCCCAAAATCTAGGGTACTTATCATCCTATGCCCAGGTTTCCTTCTTCCTCACAAACTCTGGGATAGGATTGTCAGTTCCCTTCAAGGTTCCTACTATTTCTACTTCAGCAACACATTTTTCCCTCTTACTGAGAATCAGATCCAGAATAGAAGTTCCCCTGGTTGGTTCTTCTGCTTTTTGGAGAGTGAAATCATCACTAAGACAAGTTGAAGAGTAGTTAGCTATTCTGCCTTTGGCAGAGAGAAAGTTCCAGCAAATGTCTGGATAATTGAAGCTCTTTGTATCACTACCATATCATGTCTCTGCACAAAGCTTTTGATTTATTTCCAAAACTCATCTATTTCCTCTTGTTGTCCCAGTGGTCTGTAGTCTACTCCAGTGACAAAATCACTTCTGTTTCTCCCTCCTTTGACCTTTATCCAAATACTCTCTATCATGCTTCCCTTTCCTATTTTTCCTCACATGAATATACCTTCTTATACAATGCAACCCCATGACCTCTCAACAACCTTTGACACTATTGATAACCTTCTCCTCCTTAATATTCTCTTCTCTCTAGGTTTTTAGGACAGCAGTCTCTCTTGGTTCTCCTCCTATCTATCTGACTGCTCCTTCTCCTCATGCAGATCACATCTTCTAACTGTAAGTGTCTCTCAGGCTTCTTCTGTCTTGGACCCTCTTTTCTTCGCTCTGTACACTGCTTCACTTGGTGATCTACTGGCTCCTATGGATTTAATTTTCATTTCTATGCCGATGGTTCTCATATTTACATATCGTACCCCAAGCTCTCTGCTGACCTCTATTCTAACATTTCCAGCTGTCTTTTCGATACCTCAAACTTGCTGTCCTGTGGACATCTTAAACTAAACAGTCCAGAACAAAACCCATTATCATTCCCCCTAAATATTCTCCCATTCTTACTTTCCCTTATTATCATAGAGGGCAACACCATCCTTCTAGTCCTTCAGGATCACAAACTACATGCTATCCTCTATCTTTCACTGTCTCTCATGGCCCATATTCAAGCTAGTGCCAATTTCACCTCAGCAACATCACTCATATATGCCCCCTTCTCTCCTCTGATACTGCCACCAACCTGGTGCTGGCCCTTATCACCTCATGCCCAGACCATTTCAATAATCTGCTGGTGGGTCTGCCTGCTTCAAGCGTATCTCCACTCTAATCTATTTTCCATTCAGCTACCTAAAGTACACATCTGACCATGTTACTCCCCTGCTTGATAAACTCCAGTGACTTCCCATTACCTCCATGATCAAATATAAAATACTCTGTTTGACATTCAAAGCCCTTCATAACCTAGTCCCTTCCCCCTTTTCCAGTCTTCTCATACCTTGCTCTCCTCCATGACTATATAGTCATTTTCAATCCAATGATACTGGCTTCCTTGTCATTCCTTGAATAGATACTCCATCTCTTGTCTCCAGGCATTTTTTCTGGCTTTCCTCCATGCCTGGAATGCCCTCACTCTTCAGCTCCATTTACTGACTTCCCCTGCTTCCTTTAAGTACCAATTAATATCCCATCTTTTACAGGAAATTTTTCCCAACTCCTCTTAATTCTAGTGCCTTATCTCTTTGAATTATTTCCTGTTTATCCTGTACATACCTTGCTTTGCATATATTTATTTGCTTGTTGTCTCTCCCATTGGATTGTAAGCTCCTTGAGAGGAAAGATTGTCTTTTGCCTTTCTTTGTATTTCTTTGTATCTTTTTTGCTTAGCACAGTTCTTGGCACACAGTAGGTGCTTAACAAGTATGTCTTGGTTGGCTGAGCTGTTCACTTCTCTATTTTTCTCTTATGCATCCCATAGGCACAAGGATGGGCAACAGTGAATAAAACACAACCTGTCCCAAGATGGTCTTCAGTTTCTTGTTCAAGACTTTATAATCATTGGCAAAACTTTTTTGGTTCCTTCTGGTAGTGTCATTATATCTAAAGGAATCTCCAAGAATCAGTAATTGTCATGCATGGAATCTGGGAGATTTTCTTTTATTTCTTGAATATCTACCCTCAGGAATACAAGAGGCATTTCTAGTGTTGTTATCAGGTTGGAAAATAACTGCCTAAGACTACTACTCTTTTACTCTTCTTTCTCTTCTTCCCCTTAGTGGATGTGGATCTGAGCTTCTTTTATGGCATTCTTGGGAGAACAAGCAGCTTCTTTCTCTGCAGAGCATTCAGATTTCTCTTTTTTAAGAACAGCCTTGAATGTGTTTTTAAGCTTTAGTTGTACAGCTGTCCTCTTCCCCCTTTCCCCTCTGCGTGACGGTCTTCCATGCTACATTATCCTTACAAAGGTCATCTTCCCTCCTCCTCCAACTTGGATCATTTTTTCCCTCATTGGAGCCTTTTATGTTCTTCCTTTATGATCCTCTCATTCTTCCTAATGACCTGGGGTGCAGAGAGGCATTCTTCAAATCCCTTTACCTCCTTTAGGAGAGAAATCAGCCCATCCTTGCAACATAGATAACAGTTACTCAACTGTGGCAGAAATACAAACATAACACCCTACATGTAGGTCACACACAATTTCCCCTGTTCAACATACTGGTTGAGAATTTAAAACCATACATCTTCAAATTACTCATGGATATTTATACTTCACACCTAATCACATGGATAAAACTTTTTTTAAAAGTCATTTACAACTTCTTAATAATTAACCCTCTCAAATTCTTTTCTTTTGTCTCAACAATAACTTCATAGCCACAGCCAGTCACCTCCCCTTTTGTCTATTTTTTGTTTCACTTATTTACCCCAACCACCAATCCACTTTTTCAATTTGCTTAACTCACACATTAACCCCTAGAGCAAGGTCACATTCTAAGTGCCATGAGTATGCCAAGCTTGAAGTTCCTTCTTGGACAATGCTCAAGTTAACACTGATCCTTTAAGGTGACCCCCTTTGTGATTGATGATACTTCCTCTGATCTGCTCAGAGGCCACTTCCTCTGTGATACTTTCTCTGATCCCTTCCCCTCCCACTCCAGCTCCTAGTGATCTCTTTGTCTTCAAATTAACTTGAATTATGCTGATCTGTATATATTATATCTGAGTAAAGGTTAGGGATTATTTCATTTTTCTCTTTGCATCCATGGAACCAGTGGTAGGCTGATAAATTTTTAACAACTTTTTGGAGAGAAAAAAATATACACACATAACACACTTTTAAGTTTAATTTGCACTATTAACATTTTCTCCACCACTTTCTTAAATCTAGAATAGATAATCAACAAAATAGTAAGTTGTGCTCCAATTTGTAACATTTGCTGATTTTTGAGATATGAATGTGCACACCGACAATTTAACAATTAAAAAAAATCTAGCACAACCATGCCTGGAACCCAGAAGAGTGTTTTACCAGAGAAGACACTTCTGTTGTCTTTCAGTCATTTTAGTTGTGTCCAATGCTTTGTTACCTCATTTTGGGTTTTCTTGGTAAAGATACTGGAGTGGTTTACTATTTCCTTCTCCAGTTCATTTAATAGATTAGGAAACTGAGGCAAACAGGGTTAAGTGACTTGCTCAGGGTCACATAGTTAGCATTTGAGGCTAACTCAGGTCTTCCTGACTCCTGGCCTGGTATTCTATCCACTGCAACACCCAGCTGACCATAGAAGACAATTCGTAAATATTTATTGAATTTAATTTTTAAAATGATTTTTATAAATGCATTTTTGGAACATAAACTGTCCATAAGTTGGGGAAAGGCTACACCGAGTCTTCACAAATACAGTACTGCAATCCTTATCAGTAGGTTGCTCATAGCATCCTGGAATGCCTAGTCAGGGCTTTTATTTATATGACACTGACTGCTCTAGAAGTGTCTTAAAAGGCACCGTCCAATAGCATTAAGAACCCACAGAAACACTTGCAACTCGTGCTTTCCCCATAACCCCACCCCTCTGATTGCCAGAAAGGTATAAAATGGTGAGAGAAAGAATCATAGGAACTAATGGGGATGCCCATCAGTTGGGGAATGGCTAACAAAGTGTGGTATATGATCATGATGGAATACTACTGTGATATAAGACATGATGGGCTCGATGATCTTAAGAAAACATGGAAAGACTTGCATGAAATAATGAAGAGCAAAATGAGCAGAGACAAGAGAACACTGTATACAGTAACAGCAATATTATTTTAAGAATGACTTTGAGAGACTAAGTCATTTTGACTGTTATAAACGCCCACATTAACTACAAAGGAGCTATAAGGGAAGATGCTGTCTGCATCAGATATTTACTAGCTGTGGTAACCCTAGAAGTATGCATAGAATGATTTCTCATATACACATATTTCTGTCTAATGGTGGCCATCTCCAGGGCAGGAGTGTGGGGGTAGGTAAGAAAAAAAGGAAAAAAAAACTTGCGTAACTTTATTGCATATTTAAAAGGAATGGCAAGTTATGCATAAGAGATTTGCAGTTTCATGCACAATAATTTTTTTCTATTCTACTATTTTATAGAAATGATTGTTTTATTTCTTAAGTTCAGAATAAAATAAATAAAATTTAAAAAATTACAGGGGCAGCTACATGATGCAGTAGATAGAGTGCTGAGTCAGGAAGACTCATTTTCCTGATTTCAAATTCAGCCTCAGACACTTGTTAGTTGTGTGACCCTGGGCAAGTCACTTAACCCTGTTTGCCTCAGTTTCCTCATCTGTCAAATGAGCTGGAAAAGGAAATGGTAAACCACTCCAGTATTTTTGCCAAGAAAACCCCAAATGGGGTCACCAAGAGTTGGACATGACTGAAACAACTGAACAATAACACTGTGTTCTAGGTTTAAATTATGTCTCAGATGCTGGACAAGTAACTTTTCCTTTCTGTTCCTGTTTCCTTATCTATAAAATCATGATAATAATAGCACCTCCCTCACGGAGTTGTTGTGAGCATCAATTGAGACAGCATTTATAAATCTTTGTAACCTTAAAGCACTATGTTAATGTGAGTTATTATTATTCGTCCTGTTCTTGCTTTTTTCAATGTAGTATTCAGACAGAAATGGTCCTGGGATAAGGTGCTATCCACATACATACATACACACATACATACACACATACACATTTGTATATCAGTTATGTATGTATATCATATATACCTATCATATATCTATATATGGCATATATAAGTGTGTGAGTTAGGTGGCACAGTGGATAGAGAGCCAGGCCTGGAGTCAGGAAGACTCCTCTTCCTGAGTTCAAATCTGGCCTCAGATATTTTCTAGCTGTGTAACCCCAGGCAAGTCACTTAACCCTGTTTATCTCACTTTTCTCATCTGTGAAATGACCTGGAGAAGGAAATGGCCAAGAAAACCCCAAATGGGGTCATGAAGCATTGGATATGAAACCATTGAACAACAACTATATATCTTTTATATATAATATCATATTTAATATAATAAATAATTAACTAAATAACAAATAAATAGTATAATACAGATGGACAATATAACTCCTTTTGGTAAATGCTAATTTTTGTAATAAAATAAAAGCATTGGGACATAAGCTCATCTTTTGAAGTCTCTCTAAATCATCTGCAGAATAATTATAGTAGTAGATAGCATGATGACATGTACTCAGTATTCATCCTATTGCTCCATGGTTTTGATTTCTTTCACCAGTTCTCAAGGTTTTGAAAGCTTCTCATGCCACATAGATTAGAGGTTATGCATATTTCTTACACCAACATCTATTTGAAAGGGCTGTTTTTAGGTTTTTGTGATTTGATGGTTTTTTTCTGGGTCATTGTAGGCAATGGTTTCTTCTCTGTGATATCGCTCCATTTGCTGCACAGCTTATTTATTGAATTCTCTAGGATTACTTGAGGCCTCTGTGGTATAGAGATTTATTGTCTATTAGTTTATGAACAAATGAGCTTATCAGTACTATTATACTTATTGCTACTGTGGTCATTATTATGAAGAATGATAGTATTAACACACTCTATGGGGTTGAAGAAGGTAAGCGTACTGCATCTTTGCAGCTAATCACAAATGACTGCCACAATTCGTACTTCCTCTTTGCCAGCCCAACACTCACTGATGGTCATTTCAGGAAAGATTGATGGGTAAATATGACTGAGCATGCTTGTTAGAATGCTTGTTCCTCTCCAGGGGTGAGGAAGGGAATGCCATGTTAGGACCCAACCCCATCTTCCTAGTTTCCATTTGTTAAGATCCTTGGAAGAGCAGGTAGCAGGTTTCCAGAATCCCCATCCCAAGGATTTCAAGGTCTCTAGATGGCAACACACATATCTTCATGTAGAAAAATGTAAGGAAACCGGTTATCATAAGTGCCTTCATTCTAAGATCCCTAGATACTTTGAGCTTTGGACACTGGGGAATGTCCCTAAGAAGAGAGACATCATACATATTAATGGTATGACTTCCAGTCTGATGTCAATCAGGGTTGATTTTCTATGGACTAGGTCCCCCCTTCTTTTTCTACTTCCTAATAGAATATTTCTGAATCTGGGTTTGCATCAGCAGCAACTTTTTTTACAGGGTAGTTAGTGACTTCACCTAACAGCTATATATAACCCTTGAAATGGGTGAGCATTAACAATGGAAACTACTTTATCTTTCCATTCACTATTAAAATAGACTTTTTTGGGGCCAATCAGTGAATATGAGTAATACAATTCAAGACTCCAAATTTCAATATAGTCACATTGAGCAAGACTTATGTCAGAAGCTATCAGAATAAATAGCATCGGAAACATTTCCTCAAGTTGCCAAAACCCCAGAGTCACAGAACTGTTGGAACAATGCACGCTAGAACTCTCATTTCTGATTTCCAATTCTTCTGCAAATAATCTTATTGGGCTATTGCTGGGCTTCGAATACCAGGAACAATAAATCAAATTCTAAAAGAGAATTGTTTTCTGAAACAGAAAAAAATCTCCAAAATATCAACTCCTGAAATCTTTCCTTGTTTTAAAATAAAGAAAGTCCCCAACCTCAATTATGGTATGAATTACTTGGTCTTTTCATATTCTCCTTGTAATTTGTACGTCTATGTCCACAAAGTTGGTAAGGGTAGGTTTTCTCAGTTAAAATTTTGTTCTGCTTTTTAGTCTGCTTGACAGAAAAAAAGTTCACATTTTTAACCACCATCTTTCTTCATTTTTTAATTTAAAGTTTACATGCCACACTTCCATTTTAGAATAATAGTGCCATGGGTCAGAGTAAAATTTTTTGTTTTGTTTTGTTTTTAGGGGTTGGGGTTAGGCCAAGGCTTGCAAGAAAGATTTTAACCATCAAATGTAAAGAGAAGATTTTACCAAACACTGCAATCGGGTAAGGGTGCTAAAACCTTTTCTCAAAAACTTGTCAGAACTTGGTAGGAAATAGACTCCAAAAGGGAAGAGTTTCAAAGTACAAGCACTGTGGAAGTAGTATGGCAGGATAGATAGAGGACTGACCCTGGAATTGGGAAGACCCAGATTGATGTCTTGACTCTGACATGAACTAGTGATGAGATATTAGCAAGTTTTAAACGTCTCAGTGTCCAGAAAATTTTTTAAAGCTTTATGTTTTAGAGCAGTTGTCCATCTGTGGTAATTGTGAAAGTTTCCACACTGGAATGAATGCTTTCTGAAAGAGACTTTTTAAAGGCAAGTTGCATTTCTGTGATGTTTCATGTTTTTCAGAAAATAATTTATTTTTAGAATTTGAGTTATTGTTTCTGGTGTTTAAATCCCAGAGTTAGCCCAACAAGATTATTTGTAGAAGAATTAGAAATCAGAAGTTATACTTCTAGGATGTTTAAACCTATAAATTATAGATATGCTATCCATCTGTTTCAGTGGAGGGGAGGAATTTTCCACAGTGAGGGACTTACGACAGTCCAAATTGTGCCCCCCCCCCCACCGAAAAAAAGGCAATGGGGAAAAACAAAACAAAACATTGAGAAGGGTTTTCCCCATTCATGGAATCTCTCCAACTCGGCACTCTTTTGGATAAGCAAATGCTTGTTCCAGAATGTAAATCCCATCTGGTGCTGGAAGCCTGGGTTACCTGACGTGGGTGTACTGTCTGTGACAATAAAATAAACCCTGACACCTGTCAACCCTTGGCTCTGAGCCCCACTGAGCCAGAGGCACAGGAACAGGGCGGGAGTATGTGAGTAGTGAAGGGCAAGCCCACTCCCCGGAAAGGCAACCCCTGGGGATGTTCAGTAAAGTTGGCACCTTAAGGGATACTCTCAGTCAAATCTTCCCCCAAATACTGATGTGGGAACTCTGTGTGTGTGTGTGTGTGTGTGTGTGTGTGTGTGTGTGTGTGTGTGTCTGTATGCAGCATGCAGTATGCATGGCCAACTGATGTTTCCCTCCCCTGAGGCCCCTCATAGGTTTCAAAAGGATTCCCTCTCTTTGTCTTCTATGGAAATCAAATATAGAAGTTCATGGCTGCTGACCTGACGGGTAAGCAGTGGGTACTACTAGCTGGAATGTTGCCACTGGCAGGGGTAGACAGGAAAATAGGAATGTTCTTAATGCACTCCCAAAGAAAACCATTGGTGGACAGAAGAGTGGCTGTATTTTTACCCTCTCCCTTCATGCTGCCAGGAGTCTTTAAATAGAACCTCTAGGGACTTGTATGGAATAATTCATATTAAAACCCAAGAAGTGGCAAAGGAGGAGGGTGTTGTTTTTTTCCTGGTAGAGCTGGAAGGAAAAAGCTCATTTTTAATTCAGCTGTGTTAAATTTTCTCCTTTTGGGCTTTTTAATGGACTTTAGCTAATTCAGTAAAGAGTATTGAAGCCCCCAGGAAAAGAAAAGGAAAGGGTAACAGCCCCAAAGATTACATTTCCATTCAGAGGATATTAGCTATACCATTTATGAAAGCAGCACAGTGGGCTGTGTGAGACTCTGAAACGGGAAAATCTAATTCAGATGTCCAGTTCTTTCCATTTGCATCTTATAAACCAAACAGTTGCTTTGTTATAAAACAAGCACAAAGTCTCCATTCTCAAGGCCCCATGGACTTTCAGCTTGCTTCATGCTAAGGTCTATTCCTGATTTCTCTTCACCAGATTGACTTAGTGATGACAATCCAGTTTGTTGATGAGAATAAGAGCCATCCATATCTCTCTTTATACGGTAAAGGTAAAGGTAAAGAGGAAAAATGGGCAGTCATTTTGGTTTAGTGGAAAGAACATGAGATTTGTGGAAAGAGGACCTGGATTTGAAAACTAGCTCTGCTCCTTACTACCAGAGGCACGTTAAGTAAGTCAATTGACCTGCCTGGGTCTCAGTTTCTTCATCCGTAAAATGGAGGGTTTGGAATAGAAGATCCTTACAGCTCTAGATCTCTGACCCTGGATCCTATTTGACACAGGGAACTTTAGTTTCTGTTCCTTCAAACTTCCCCTAAAAATAAGAAAACTGCTATTTTTACAAAGTTAACCCCATTAATGTCCATTGCACCAAAAGTGAATGTTACAAAATTATAAAGAATAGGCATGGCCCCAAAGAAGAAAAATGAGGAAACAGCCCCATCTCACTCCTTTGCAAAGGTGGGTGATCCAAGACATTGCATGTTCACAATGCACTGAACAACTTTGCTGATTTTTTCTCTCCTTTTTTAAAATATCCTCTATGTGATATGACTCTCTGAGAGTGGAGAGGGCCAGGGATACTGGGAGAAAATCTAGTGATATGAAAAAACAAAAGACATCAGTAAAAATGTATTTAAAGAAAAACACCCCTTTATTCCCACCCAACTCCCACCTCAGCACTTGGATAGAAATGTGTTCTGCATTCGCATTGTTATGGCTAACCTTGACCAATCCAGGGCCTCAGTATTAACTCCAGTTTGCTTGTCCTAATGGTCAGCAGAGCCACAATGCTTCTCATGCTTAGAAGGAGGTTCAAACTTGGATTTCTAAGAGCCCCCGAAGTGTATCGTCCAAACAGTGATTGATGCCAGAATAACATATATAGACTAATACAGAGACAGAAAAATCTTTTTAGTGGCTTTCTGCAGAATGAGCTGCACCTAAGCTATCTTGAAAACAAGTGGGAGCCCAAGGTATATCTTTGTTTTTGCTTGAATACACTTATTTGTTACAAGTGAGGGCTTTTGGACGGTGTTGGGGGAGGAGTGACAGAAAGATTGAAGTGGTAATGGTGATATTCCTTGCCTCCCCCCAAAAAGAAAAGAAACATATGAACATTAATGAAGCATGACAAAAACTATGACGAGGGCAGAAGAAAAGAGACGTAAATAAGGCAGTATTAGAGTTACTATGTTAAATTTAATATATATATATATATTTAAATTAGCTGTATGTTATAGAGTTTTGCATCACACATAATCCTCTTTTCCTGTTCTTTGTATAAAAAATGCTTATGTTTGTTGATGTATGTCAAATTCATAATTAAAAAAAGAAAAACAAGTGAAGTAAAGAGGATTCACAATAGAAGGGGCTCAGTTGAAGGAGTAATGGAAGAGGGAGGGAAAGAAGTAAAGAGAAGCAGTATCTTTACACACACAGAGATAAGGACAGAGAGGGAGACAGAGACAGACAGAGAGTGAGACAGACAGACAGAGAGAGAGACAGACAGAGACAGACAGAAACAAAGAAAGAGGGAGAGAGACAGAGAGTGAGACAGACAGAGAGGGAGACAGACAGGCAGAAACGAAGATAGGGAGAGAGAAAGAGACAGACAGACAGTGATTAACAGACAGACAGAGTGAGACAGAGACAGATAGACAGAAACAAAGATAGGAAGAGAGAGACAGACAGACAGAGATTAACAGACAGTGAGACAGAGACATATAGACAGAAACAGACAAAGATAGGGGGAGAGACAGAGACAGACAGACAGTGAGACAGAGACAGACAGACAGAAATGCCAGGATTACATGGAGAGGAGGAGATTCCAGAGGAAAGACATATGTAGGAAGGTCAGAGACATGGCAGTGCCAAGGGTGCCCAGATTCTTTTTACAATTAGATTATGTAAAAGAAAGAGGGGTGAATATATAGCCTGCCATCTGTTCAAAGGCTTACAACCTTTCTTTTATTGTTCGGGTAACTTGGTGAGGTGGGGCATCAGAGGGATTCCAAACATACCATCCTAGAGAAATTTTAATATGTTCCACACTGTCATACATAAAAAGGAAATAACAGCTGATCATGTCTAGGATTGTCAACAGTAAGCACCCCCCCACATCCCTATTTCCCCTTTCCCTTATATGTACTGACCCCCTTCTACCCCCTAATGTAGGCAGTTAGTTTTAGGGAACTGATGCAAGCCCACTGCCATGGGGAGAAATGGGAGGGCTCATCTGGCTAACAGCTAGGTCTGGTCTAGGAATTGTTATGAATTAGGGCCCCTTGGGAAGTTATAAGCATTTTAAACCCACTGAAATTGATTATCTCCTGATAAGCACCAGTTCAGTGGACCCTGGTGATTCCGTGTTTTGGGATGCTTACAAATAACCTAATCAGCTATAGAGAACATGAGATGAGATGAGTTGATTTGAAAGCAGCACTGTGTGTGGCTCTGAGGGAGACCTGGGTTTTGGGAACAACCTCCTGCTTCCAATTCCCAGGGACCTTTTGAATTCAGGCCAGGCCCAGAGGTCATATGTTTTGACCTTGGGGGTGGGACTGGTGGTGGGAGATAGTAACTGCATCTCTCTCCATGAATGATTCTAGTTGAATGATTCATCTAGTGCCACTGATGTCAGCCTCAGAGAAGGTGACTCATATCCATCCCAGATAGAGAAAGAGTGTGGTTGTTTTCAAGATCTTGGTGGGGGGGGGGGCAGGGCGGGGGGTGTGAGGGTGGGAAGAGAAAAAGGACAAGTTGGTATTCTCCCAGATTTCTTTCAACCCTTCTGAAAACCTCTGGGTTAGATTAGTTGTGAAAATGATGAATACCCCAGGATCAACTGATAGGTGTCAGAAAGGACGGACTACAGGTAAGAAGAAAGATAATTACTATGTTAGAATGATTAGGGATCTTCATGCGCATAGGAACATGCCTTATCATAGTAGGCAAGGTATTGCTCAATCCTCCATTTCCAAGGGTCATCTCCTCATCATAGAGCAGAAATCTAACTGGTGCCATTGCAGAAGGGAAAATAGAGCTGTAATATTCTAAGGCAGTTATAAGCATCTAAACTTCTGAAAATACCCTTGTTGAAAACATTCTGCAAAATACAGTGAATACACTCAGTGAAAGTCATCACATTTTTCAGATCAAGTAACTGAATGAGTTGGAAACAGTATTATTGAAAATTGCCTTATGGGTTCTTGGCAGTGACTTTTAAACTTGAATTACAAATGAGAGTTAAACAGGCATGTTTCCATCCCTGAATACATTACACACTCCATACTCATGGATTTAAGCCTCTGCCTGTGCCCTTTACCTGTACCAACAGTATTTGTGAGCAAATCATGCAAAATTGATCTGGATGAGGGTTTCACAAAAATAGTCAAGAGCTAATTAGATGTCACAGTCAGTAATGATTTTTTTGTTTGTTTTTGGTTAAGAATCACCATGTAATTTTAAGGCAATGGAATTCATAATTTCTTTTATGGTGATTCTATAATATCGACTATCTTCCCTCCACATCCCCAGCATTCCAAAGTACCTGCATCAAAAGCCAGATGTGTATTTCAATGTATTTGTTCAGGTTATTAGAAAATTTCCCAATAAGCCTATATTTTTAAAGGACAAGGAGTAAGCATCACTCTAAAACATATATTCAACCTTTCTAGGCTATGTACTTCTGAGGCAGGAGATCATTTTAACATGTAAGATGGGGGTTAACTCAGTCATCTGGTATTTAAAAGTTGGTTTCAATAGTCTCTACGGAAGCTCTATATCAATATGGACTTCACTTTAATGACACCCGCACATTGTGCATGTTTTGGGTAGTTAAGGATTTATAAATGCACCTGGTATTCCATACACATCCTTTGGAAGAGTTCGTCACTATTAGATTCCTTTTTGTCATTCAAACAGTGTAAAGTTATAAATGAAAACCAAAATAAACAATGGAACTAACCATTCTCATCATGAACGATGGATTCTCCAAAATTCCAGCCTCACTGAGTGACTGTCTTTCACTTACCTGAATTGTAGTAACATAGGGACTTGTTTTTTTAAATTAAGTTTTATTGTGGTTCACCCACTACAATGAGCCCCAGTCCCGCTCTCCTCTGACACATTAACATTCTGTTCACAGTCAACCACTTCTTTTTACCCAAACAAGAAAAGAGTTACACTCACGCTTCCTACAGGGACAATCCCATCTAAAGAGAAAACTTTTCTGCCGGAAAACAATGCTTTCAGGAAATTGAAAAAAAAAAAAACTCTCATATTCCCAAGAAAGTGTTTGGGAGTTTGCCCTTAGCGTTTCTGACTCTGGTGCTGGGTCTAAGCATCCTTGCATAGCTATTCCTTGGACCTCCCCATTGTGTTAATTGTCCCCCCCTCAGGAGTAAGCCGACTACTAAATATAACCAGCACTCAGGGATATAGCCAAGACCGGCACTAGGAATTTCCTGGGTGTTTTTATGCAATTGGAACTATACACTAATCCATACCCAACTCTAAGGAGCGCTGTGCCCTTCCCAGCAAAGTATCCCAAATCAGAATCAGTAAATGTGCAGATTCCTAGTGTTCCTACAAAGCATGACACACAAAGCTAGAAATAAATATTGCCTATTGTTTGAAATTATTCTAAGCACTCCAGCAGATGACTGGCGAGAGATCAGCAGCATACATAAGTAGAAAACAAAGTAAACAGCTCTCTTAAGCTAGCAGGACTTGGGTCTTGCATTAATAGTGCCCTCATTGTAATGGGGTAAAGGCAGTGCGGAAGATGCCTATGAATTAATACTGGAGGAGTGGTGCCTTCTATAGTCCTTTCAACTGATCACATGGTAAGAACCATTACAACATTGCATATTAAAATATAGACAGTTTTCGAATGAAATGTCTTTAAATCCACAGAATAAAAACTGTGCTTGCTTTTTAGAGTTAAGGAACACTTAGTGTGTCTTCCCTTGATCTATCTGTCACAGACTTCAAAGGCACTGCAATTTAAGAAAACTCGAATACTGAAGTGCTTCAAATGAATAAAAATTAAAGGAATGCAAATTTAAATGGTATTTAAAGACCATGTGTTTATTTAAGAATGATGAAATGCTCAGTTTGGAAATAAGTAACTTGCTATGAAAGTAGTAAGCTCTTGTTTTCCTGCTTACCTTGGGGAAAATGCAGGGCTCGTTTCTTCTCAGACTTTTCTGAGAGCTAGAAAGAGGTCCTGTTACTTCCAAATGCTTTTGTTCTTCTGTCCCTCTGTCACATGGCTTTCCTTTTATATTTGCAACACACAAAAGTTAGGGCTGTTGTTTAAGCCAGGCGGGGGGGGGGGTGTCTAGAGGAGAGAGAGAGAGAGAGAGAGAGAGAGAGAGAGAGAGAGAGAGAGAGAGAGAGGGAGGGAGGGAGGGAGGGAGGGAGAGGGAGAGAGAGAGGGAGGGAGAGAGAGAGCAAGGGAGGCAGAGAATGTCAAATGGAAAAGTGCCATTGCAGTCATATATCAATCAGGCTCACGGCAGCAGCAGCTCCCTGGCAAAGGGAAACTCTACAGAAACGGGAAAGCTCTCGTTATCAAGAGAAATCACTGTACACTAGTCTAGCACTCTTTCTGCAGGAGCATCTTATTGCAGAACCAAAAAAAAAAAGAAAGATGATTCTTTTTAAATATATATAGATATATATGTGAAAAAGAAACTTTTCTTTTTGAGTATGTGCACTGAAAGAAAGATGCTCACTGTATTCAATTTAAGATACGATTTAAGAAGTAAGAAGAGGTAGAGAAGTGAGTTCTATTTCAGCTTCTGAATGGGATGGAATTGGAATTTTAAAAAGATGAGAAGAAATTGGAACCAGAGGCACTTTTCAGGCAATTAATGCATATTTAAGTAGCTGCAGAGCTCTGACCCATATTGTTAAGATCTATGTAGGTGGTGGGATATTTTTATTTGGTAGTGACTATGCCTCTGCTATGCAAGCTTCTTATATGACCCCTTTCATATAATCATCACCTTAATGAGTTGAAAAATACATGGTTGGGGATATACAGTCAGAATAACCAGAATCCCTGTCTATATTACATATAATTAATATTTACTGATTTACTGGAACTAAATTTTTAAAGATTTGTGGTTTGTCCGCAGGGGTACTACTTAATCTGGAGTATGTGAACTTTAAAAAACTGATAATTGCAAGTCTATGTAATTGGCTTCCGCATCTTATTTTATGCACTTAAAAAACATTATTCTGAGAAGGGGTCCATAAGCTTCACCAAAATGCCAAAGGGCTCTGTGGCACAAAGAAAGGTTAAGAACCCTGGCTCTAGGGTTCTGCTTCATTAGACATTTAACCAATATCATCATCTATCATGCCTGCTCTGCTGTTTTGAACCTTTTTTGTGGCATGGACTCCTTTGATAGTTTGGTCAATGCTACTGAGTACTTTGGTTTGTTGCCCACATTCAGAATTAAAGGAAATGCTAAACTTCAGTTAGAGGTTAGTAAAAAGAAAAGACATATTTTTTTTTTCCTATCCAAATTCACAGCTTCCTTTAAATCTATCTACATGTCCCTAATCTAGACACTATATAGCTATGGACATATAGGCAATGATGAAAATCAGCACCCCAACTAATCAATATTAAAATTCATTGTTGTAACAAATATGTCTTAATTGTCTTGTTAGGCACAAGGAAATAGAACGCACATCTCCAACTCATCAAGATGTTTCCAGTCTGGTTGGAAAAATGACACACAGCACATCTACATGCAAACATGCACAGAAACTTGAAAATTATACTTTCAAATGGTATTTATGATGTGACTATAACCTTTCATTTCTTAGAATTCCAACTCCATTTTTTATTAAATGAAATGGCCCTTCTCTACCTCTTGTTATTTTTCAGATTAATTGTTTTTATTGTAGAATGAGCATCTTTCTTTCAATCCACATGCTGGAAAGGTTTTTATATATATATATATATATATATATATATATATATATATATATATATATATATAAAAAACTGTATATATATATGTATACACACATATGTACATATATCGCTTTATAGTTACATAGTTATATACATATATCTATAAAGGTTATATATGTGTATATGTACATACACATACATACAAATATATGGATATGCATATGTATTATATAGGCATCTACATAATATCTAATTAAATAAATTAAATATAGAATTAGATAATGATCCAATATATGAATCAGTGGTCACAAATACTCTTCTTACCAATGCTTGTTTGTTTATTTTTATTAAATTGATTCTTTTTATGTTAGATGGAGAGAATCTCACGGCAAAGGCTACTTAGTAGCACTAATGAAAGATGGAATTAATTCCTAGTGTGGAGATTGCATCCTTTAGGAGATAGTGGAGTATTGTACCAAGGACCTGATGGAAAAATTCTTTTTCAGTGTTTTGTTTTTAAGTGTGTGTAATGAGGACCTGACTGATTTCAATGTTATAGGCAACTCTCTATGAAAGTTCCCTCCACTATTGTAAATTAGCAACCACTTCGCAATTTACAGACTCATAGAGTTGCCTGGGATACTGAGAGATTAAGGTCACACAGCTTGCCTGCACCAGATGCAGTATTTGAACCCAGGTTTTTCCGAATACAAAGCCAGCCCTTTTGTCCAAAGCGTCAAGCTGTCTCTCCGAAGTACTGTTTATCCTCCGTTTATTATAATACTTGTTATTGTAAGTAACTATTGTCCAACATTGATAATGGTCATGTGATGACCATTTTTTGTAGGGTCACCCCTTCCTCCCAGAAAACTTATTTTGACAAAAGACTTTTAAAAAAAAGGCTTTGAACTTTATCACGTTACCCTAAGGAGCATCCCCCTTTACCATCTGGCCTGGTGGGACTGCACTGTTTAGTCACAAACTGCATCTACTGACTAGATGGATAGAGCCTTAGGTTCAAAGTGTTTAAAGGAAACTTGGCACTTGATAAATGATGATATTGGCTAAATGTCTAACGAAGCAGATCAAAAATCAGATGGAAACTGGGCCTTAAAACAGAGTATTCAGAATGAAGGAAATGACTTATCGTTGAGTAAGCATCGTGGAAACAATGAATGCACTCCCTGGCTTGACTTTTAAGATCTCATTTAGCAGGAGGATAAGCTGATTGGATGTTGCCACTGTCAAATGTCCAGACTTAATGTCCATGAAAAGGCAGTGTGGTGGAGTGGATAGAGCCATGCATTTTGTGTCAGGGTTTAAATCCTGTCCTTGACATGGATTAGCTGTATCATTAGTTTAAATCTCTTTGCTCCAAGCACTTCTTTAAAGATCCATCTATAAAGTTATCAATCCTTGATCTCTTGGCAGCATTTGGCATTGCTGATCTCTCTAAATATTCTCTCTTCTCTTTATTTTTGTGATGCTGCTATTTCCTCATTCTCTGTCTCTCTAAATGCTCCTCTGTCTCTTTTTCTGGCCTTTTATCTTTATCATGCCCCACTAACTGTGGCAGAGCTGTTGGGCTCTGCCCCTAGCTTTCTTTTCTCTCTATACATTATCTATCTTGGTCCCTTCATAGCTATCCAGGGTTTAGTCACTCTCTCTATACCAACAAGATTTAGAGATTTCTGTATCCACCGTAGTCTCTCTCCTGAGCTCCAGTCCTACATCACTGACTGCTTATGAGAGATTTCAAATCGTATGTACCAAAGACACCTCAAAGTCAACATGTCCAAAACAGAACTCAATATCACTCCACCTTCTAACTTAACCATCCTCAGGATTTCTTCTATTTCTGTCAAGGGCATTTTTCTAGGCTCCAAGATTAGTAACCCAGATTTTAATCTCAATTTAGTTTCCATGTTTCCACATATCCAATTAGTTGCCAAATCTTGTTTTTGTGCTTCCTCCACAACATCCATCTGGTCTGTTTTCCCTCCACTCACACAGTCACCGCCTTTGTTCAAGATCTGTTCACCTCTCACCTGAACTATTGCAATGGTTTCCTAATTGATACCTTAAGCCTCTTCTCATACCAATGCTCCACAAAATTGTCAAAGGGATTTTCCTTCATTTCAGGTCTGATTATGTTACCTCCTCCACCTTCAGTAAGTTCCAATAGATCCCCACTGCCTTTTGGATAAATACAGATTTCTCTGTTTGGCTTTTAAAGCCCTTAACGACCTGGACCCAATTTATCTTTTCATTCTTCTATATTGTTGTTGTTCAGTCATTTCAGTTGTATCTGACTCTCTGTGACCCCATTTGGGGTTTTCTTGGCAAAGATACCAGAGTGGTTTGCCATTTCTTTCTCCAGTTCATTTTACAGATGTGGAAACTGAAGCAAACAGGGTTAAATGACTTGCCTGGGGTCACACAGCTAGTAAGTGTCTGAGGCTGAATTTGAACTCAGGTTCAAATTCTAACTCCAGGGCAGGTGGCTCTATCCACTGCATCACCTAGTTGACCACCTAGCTTGTAGTAGGTTGCAACGATGTGATTTCCATTGACCTCAGTTTAAAAAAAAAGTCAATTCCTTACTTTACATCTGGCTAAACTCTATCTTTCTTCCCTTGAATCCCAGTCAGCTTATATTCCATTGGTGGAAAGATAGAAGAGGAAGGGCACTCAATTCTCATGAGCCATGGTCTGGCTCCTCTAGTCCCACAGGAATAGGTTCTTCAGAAAAAAAAGCATTAAGGAATGTGTAGAAATGACAAACACTTGTGCATTTGGCAATGTGCAAGCATTTGGCTTGTGAGAACAGGCTCACTCCTGAAAGTGATCCCAGCAGTTCTATTATTTGGCTGGCACAAGGAAGGGCATTATCTACTGCCACTTTGCCTTCTCCCCAGTGGACAACAGCTTGCCCATTTCTAAGTCAGTTGCAGCTACCTAGAAGAATTTTTCCAAAACACTAACCATACTTTAAAATATGCATATAATATATATGTGTAGATACACACACACACACGCATATACACACACATATACAGTTATCCCTTCCATATTGCGGGGATTAAGGGCATTGCGCCCCCATAATCTGGAAAATTCGCGTAAAAGTTTTTGGCCATCCCTTTGTACCAGAGAAGAAGTCTGAATTATTATGGTATTAAGATAAAATGTGTTGATATTATACAATACTATGCATATATTTTATGCATTTCTGAGTTTCTAAATGTTTTCAGAGTCATCTGCTGGCCTTCTCGTGTTGTCTGCAGCTTCTGCAAAACTTCCCCAAAATTCCTGTTTAATTTCTTATACTGACCCATGATATATCGAAACTATAATGGAGAAAGTTGCAATGTGGCAGAGATAACTGTACACGCACTCAAACATACACACACATATATGTATACATGTAGGTATATGCATGTGTGTGTGAGTGTGCAACTGTGCTATGAGTTTTCACTACTATAGTCCTTAATGCCACTATCCACACAAAGTAACTACCTTTTACTTTCCATTTTCAGGGAAAAAATGAAAATTCTCTTGAGATGAAGGAAGTATGGAAGATAAGTTTCATGTATTGCCTGAGCAAATCATCCTTCAAGACAGGACAAATGCCATTAAGGAAATTTCCTATTCTCTATCTCAACTCAAATCTTGTCTCCTTGACTATATAAATATGATCTCTTCTAAGATCCTTTCCCCAGTTCCTGGGAAAGGACATCCTGGTGTCTCGGTTTATTCAAATGTGCATTCATCCACTCCTCCTTCTAGTAAGAGCCAACAACTTTCCAGATCAATTTATATTTTTCTCTGAATCTTTATGTGCCTCTTGCCTTGTATGTACAAAATTCTAAATATGAGCATCTACTAGGCTCCACAGAGCTCATGTGAAGCTAGCTACCTAGACCTATACCTATCATTAATGTTAGCATAACTTGTCTATATTTCTACAATACATAGGAACAAATAGCAATATCTTTCAGTTAAACTTAAACTAAAAGTCCAAGAGATCAGTCTCCACTAGCTTGCAAGAGCTGATTGTTAAATTTCTAGCTTAAGTATATTTACACTTCAGAGACTGGCAAATGCTACAAATCAGGGCTTGGTTTATTGTTTTGTTGATGATTCAAGTGCTTTAATGGCTGTGTGAGAAAATGTTAATGATGCAGATTAAACTTAAAAGTGATTCATGTATACATGCTTTCCATGTAACAACTGGAGAGCCAGTTGTTAAACATTTATTAGCATGCCATTATAGAGTATCTCATAAGGACAAGGAGCAGTATATGGTTTTGAGTAAGAATGGTGGAGGGGAATGAATCCTTGCATTGTCAGATCCTAGTCTGGGTTTTAGTCTGATACTACATATGTAACCTTGGGCAAATTATTTAACCTTTCTGAGATGATTTCCTCATTTGGCAACATGAAGACAAAATCCTTATACTGCCTTCCTCACAGGGAAAATACTTCATGAGGAAAGTGCTTTGTAAACCTTAAAGCTCTTATGTTACTTATTAATAAAAATTAATAAATTTATGGGCAGCCCAGCTGAGATTCCCAATCCTTTCCTTTAATCCTGCTGTGACAATTGTATTTCACTCTGGATATGCATTTTTTAAAATTCATAACATATCTTTCATTTTCCTAAATATTCCTGATTCTTGGTTATTTGTACTCCTCCCCAGGTAGTTCCTCTCCAGTGCTTAATCTAAAGTGTCTGCCGTTCTGCTGTGTCTTTTATAGGATGATCCAAGAGGTTAGATGAGAAACCATGCTGCTTCCAGCGAAGGATCCCCACATGTGCTTAGTTCCCTAATATTGCTGCACTTGGAATCAGGAGACTTGTATTCAAATCTTGACTCACTCTCTTATAAGCTATATGATCATAGGCATGTGACGTCATGTCTCTTTGTTAGTTGTCTCATCTATAAAATGAGGGTGTTGATATTTGCAATAGAAACCTTACAGAACAATTGTGGAGAAAATATTTTATAAACCTTAAGCCATTATATGATTGTAAGCTGCTATTAGTATGAAGAAATAAGTTTAAGGTTAAGCCATCGCAGATTTCTGATGCCTTCTCCCATCTCTGCTGAAACACTGGTTGCATTTTATACTGAATCTATATGTAACTGTAGAGGCAGCTAGGTGATGCAGAGGATAGAGTGCAAGGCCTGGAGTCAGGAAGACCAAGTTCAAATCCGTCCTCAGACACTTACTAGCTGTATGAACCTGGGCAAGTCACTTGACTCTGTTTGCCTCAGTTTCCTTATCTATAAAAATGAACTGGAGAAGGAAATGACAAACCACTCCTGTATCTTTGCCAAGAAAACCCCAAATGGGGTCATGAAGACTTGAACATGACTAACATGACCCAACCACAACAACAACAGACCTACCATGGCAAAATGAATGGAAAGCTGGTCTTAGGAACCTGGGTTCAAGTCTTTAATGTGATTGTGGGCAAGCTACTTATCCTCTTATTACCTTCAGACAATTCTCTAAGACTATTACTGTTGGGGCAGGTACTGATTGCGTTGGTATAAGGAATTATCTCTCCAGGGAGTTCCCCACACTCCTGAAATCACAAGTGTGGTACAGAATGTTTTAGTCAACTTATTATCAATTAAGCCTCCACTAAAGTTTGACTCTGATGCCCCATCGTGATGTGAAGATGAAAGCTAAGTCAGCACAGAAGAGGAGAGTCCTACCAAGCTAGGAAGGTTTTGGTCACAGGAGTGGCAGCAGACTCTATATTTGTCATTCTGGGACTAGTTACTTTCAGAAAAGATTGTTCATTACCAGTTTGGCTACACAGTGACACATTGTCAGTCAGAGAAATCAATTAATCAATAAGCATTTATTAAGTACTTACAAGTGATAGAAAATATATGAGGAACTGGAGAGAAAGTTAAAACAACCTAGTCCTTGCCTTCAAGGAATTTACATTCTGAGGGGGAGAAAAAATATTCCCGCATAAATCTCAAGGAGGTAGTTGATCTCCATCTTGGCTGATGTAATCACAGAATGTAGACACACATAATGAGATTTTAAAATGTAAACAAGATGCTTTGTGTTTTGGGATGTGAACACATCTCTGACTGAAATGAAAAGGGAAGAACATGATTGGCTGAGCAAGCAAGTTCCCCTGGGGGCTTTAACGAATTGAACATTGAGTAAGTTTGAAAGTTAAAGAGGCATTTGTGGTGGAGGTCCCTATGCCTATACCACAGGCCAGCAAAGGTGGGGAGGGAGTTTGCATCCACCAGGTAACAGAGACTCCAATTCCAAAGAAACCTAGAAAGAAAGGGACCCAAGTGAGGAAGCTTCAAGGATCATTGTCCCTGGCAACAAAAAAATAAGGCTGAAGAAAGTAGCCCATGCTGGGAACCCAGTGTGAGGACTCTAAAAACAGAGAAAGGCCTTCAGGGTTTTGCTGTAGCAGGAATCACATGTGATTCTTACACATATGCCTTACTACTATCAGACTCTAAATCTGAATCGACTCTGTCCGTGGACACTGTGCGTATTTGTAGAAGAATGTGCCCCAGATAAATGGGAGGAATGCTTTATAACTACTAGGTTTGCTGTGGCCTGAGTAATTAGCTTTGCTAAGAGCTAATTAAATCTATTGGTTGATTGCTAATGGGAAGCACACCAGTGGGGTGAGCTATAATGATCAGTGTTAGGAGTGAAGACCTACAGAGTTATCACTTGAATCTTATGTATCAGTGGGGACCCAACCCACAGGTAAGAGAAGTACAAGTTGGGGGACAGCACCAGCCCTGGAATCAGGACTTGAGTTCAAATCGGGCCTCAAACACTTACTAGCAAGTGACTCTGGGCATCACTTTGCAAATCCAATTGCTTCCAAAACAAACAAACGAAAAAGTACAAGTTGGATATATCCAGAAAAGTACTGAATAAATATGCAAAAGAAAAATGCATCACTGCAATCCAATAAACATTTATTAAGTACCTACTACCTGGCAAGGCACTATGTTAAGTGCTGGGGAAACAGTTGATAAAAAACATGATAGAGTCTGCTCTTAAGGAGCTCACAGTCTATCGGGGGTGGGGTGGGGAGACAACACACAAAAAGAGACCAGGAGGAATCTGGTTTTGTGGAGTTGAAGCCAGGTAGAGTAGTAGATGTAGAATGGAGTGAGCAAAGGTGTAGTTTCCAGTCTCCATAAAGGAATTTAGCACTCCACTATACAAAATAAATCTAAGGTTAATTTTGGGTGGGGGATTAGCACCTGGGGGAAAACCTTAAAAGGCTTGGTGGAGAAAGTGGCGCCTGAGCAGAATTTTGAAGAAAATAAGGAATCTGAGAGGTGGAAGGAAGGGAAGGGCATTCCACGCATGAGGAGCAGCCTTTTCAAAGGCATTGAAACAAGACATTGAATGTTGTACACAGCAAAAAGGCCAATTTAAGCTGAACCAGAGAATTCAGAAAGGGAAGTAATATATAATAAAGGTTGAAAAGATAGTTTGGGGGGGAACAAACAGAAGAAGTGACATAGCTAGATCAGTAAGTACTCTAGGGAAATCTCTTTGGCAGGAGCATAGTACATGTGAAGGAGCATGGGCTGTAAAGTCAGGGGACCTGAATTTAACTCTCAGCTCTGACATTTACTATTGCTATTATTGTTGAGTCATTTCAGTTTTGTTTGACTCTTCATGACCCCATTTGGGACTTTCTTAGCAGAGATACTAGTGTGCTTTGCCATTTCCTTTCCCAGCTCATTTTACAGATGAGGAAACTGAGGCAAAAAGGGTTAAGTGACTTGCCCAGGGTCACACAGCTAGTAAGTGTCTAAGGCCAGATTTGAACTCAGGAAGATGGGGTCTTCTTAATGCCAAGCCCAGTGATCTATCCACTGCACCACCTAGCTGTGCCACTTAATCTCTCTAGGTCTCAGTTTCCTCAGCCACAAATTGAAGTGGTTTTAGATGGCCTCTGAGGTCCCTTACAGCGTTAGAACTCTGATCCCATGAAATGACTAGAGAAGAGAGACAGAACAAAGTCAATTAAGATAACTATTACAGTAGTCTAGGCAAGAGGTAATGAGGACCTGGACTAAGTTGGTAGATGTTTAAGTAGAATAGAGGGGTTGAATGCGAAAGCTGTTGTAGAGACAAAAATGATAAAATTTGGCAACTAATTAGATATTTGGGGTGAGGGAGGGTGAGGAGTTGTGATAACACTAATATTCACTAGCATTTATCTAAAACTGTTTCTTTTCCCCCACCTAAAACATAAGGTAGGCCCAGGACCTTCCTCCCTCTTCTCTTATCTTCAACAGAGATTAACTTTCTCTAAAAAGAGACAAAGTTATCCCTAGAATCTGATTGGCCTTACTACCCTAACACAGCTTCCTGGCCACACTAAGGCATAAAAAATCCCAGCCACAGGCAGTCATTGCCCCTCCAACTTGGTGGATTTATGAGGACCCCATGACCTGCCCTGATGAGCATGATCTTCAGCATCCCCTGGGACCTATCAGGGCCGCAGCAGAGAATAGAACTAATTTGTATTTGGTGACAGTGAAAAGATAGTCTAGTTGAGAGCAGAACCCATAGTGACTACTAGTAAGTAGACTGGGACAGAAGTAAGGGATTAAGAAAGAGGGTAGGTCCTAATAACAGTTATCACATCTGGATAGGCATTGGCAGTAGCATTTATGGGGATAGCACCAAAAAATGACTACCCAATCCATCTAAGAGTGCTAAAGGGGACTAGCCTGAGGGCAAAATCCCAAACCAAGAACTGAGGCTGAAAATATGAGTAAACAGAAGAAAATGCCAGAGGCAATGAAGATATAACAATGTGTTAAGAGAAGCCCAGGGAAGTAAAGTCCAGAAGAAGAGAGTACAGCATCTTGTCTGGGTTCCCCACCACCACCATGATTCACACTTATACCGGTAGATTGAATTACCAGACTGATAACTGTTTCCTCAGTTTCCTGGGCTGACCGCTTCTAACATTATAGTGCATGAGCCCTCCCTGGTATGCTTCCCATTATCAATCAGCCAGTAGACTCAATTAGCACTTAGAAATGACATTTACTCAAACAGCACAGCAAGGAGAAGTTGTCATAAAGAATTTCCCTCCCCTCCTTAAAAAGAAACCAAAACCTCAGAACTATAGGAGCACACGCCCACAAAGGAAAACAGAGCCTGAGACAGATTTAGTGGATACAAACTTAAATTACAATGGTACTGAGGCAGATGTGCAGTGAACACATGGGTCCAAGACAATTCACAGAACGGGGTCTTTCAATGTTTTTTCATTCTTCAGAGTCTACACAAAATTCACAGCAGGGTGAGGTGTTGGTGACAAATGAGTTCATCTGTTGCTAATCTATGCTGTTCTGTTCACTGCAGAGCACAGGATCTCAGCTGGGTGGGTTTATTTCGAAGTTGCTCAGTTGCTAGGCTGGCACCTCTCAGGGAATGGGGTCTGTCATGGATAGACTGATCTACTGGACTCTGCATATTCGTTCTTAGATAGGCAGCTGTAGTTTCTATCATCTCCAGCCTCGGGCTCAACTGAGTGTTTCTTTGCTGTTTCAATTGGTGGTATGCGCTTTTCCCTAGAATACTCTTATGCTTTTTCAGAAAGGGCAGATACCCTTGGCCTAGGACAGGGGTGGAGAACTTTCGGCCTTGAGGCTACATGTGGCCCTCTAGGTCCTCAAGTGTGGCCCTGTGACTGAACCAAAACTTCACAGAACAAATCCTCTTAATAAAAGGTTTCGTTCTGTAAAACTTGGACTCAGTTAAAAGGCCACAATCAAGGACCTAGAAGGCCACATATGGCCTTGAGGCAGCAGGTTCCCCAACCCTGGCCTAGGATTTCTCTAATTCTGCTTCCTGGTCACCTTAACTTTGAGGGTTTATCACCTTCCATGTAGGGAGTAGAAGAGGTATTCTATCCTAAGATTGGAATATGATGGAAGCTACTCTATTCTACAATTATTTATGGTTCAGAACTGGGTTCCCTCAGTGATAAAGTACCAGTACCCTTACCTATGATGATCATCAGTTGTATTTCTAAAATTCTTGTTAAGACTTATCTTAAACTGGTGTCTGGGGACTAAAGTATTGAGGAAGCCTGTACTTGGGGACCTATTGCTTTGTTTATCTTCTACTCTTTTCATATGCAATTGAGTCATTGAGAACATTCCAAACCCTTCCCAGGTGTGGAATGTTTCATTTACACCTGAAATAGCTTCATCTTTTGTTTAATTTCCTCTGTTTCTGCTCCGTTTGAAGGTCAACTTTGATGAAGCCTAAATCAGATACACACTTAGAAGAGTAACCCCATAACATATAAGCAGAGTCTCAGAGGAAAAGCAAAATGGTTTGGTAATAAGAGTGGCTGGAAGAAATGAAATAAGAAGAAAGGAAATGATAAATGAAATGTGAGTCTGGAAGGAAAAAAATTGAAAGGAGAATAAATAGTTCAGAACAAAAGGTAGAAAATCTTACCCAAGTAGTAGAATTCTTGGAGCAAACAGACCTCAATGACTCCATAAGAAAACAAAATAATAAAAACTCCATAAGAAAATAAAACCAAGCAAAAGAAAAGAAGAAAATAAAATGATTGAAAATAATGAAGAAATTATAAGATATCTACTATCAAATACAACCGACCTGGGAAACATCGTTAATCTCCTTGAAAACTAAGACCTAACCAAAAAAACAAAACAAAACAAAAAAACAACAACAACAAAAAAAACAAATTGGATACTATATTTCAAGAAATCACAAAAGAAAAATGCCCAAATCTTCAGGATATGCCTAAAGTCTTAGTGCAGTTTTAAGTTCTAATAGCTTAAAGATGAATTAAGACTTTTGAAACATCCTGTATTAGAAGCAGAAGACAAAATAAAAATAGAATCCATTGATTCCACCTGAAAGCAACCCCAAACTGAAAACACGCAGAAAGTTCATAGCCAAAATCTAGAGCTTCCAAGCCAAAGGGGAAAAAAACAAAACAAAAATGGAGGTAGTAAGCCAAAAATAATTTAAGCACAAAGGAACCACAGTTAGGATTGTAAAAGGTTATTCTGCAACATCTATAAAGGAGAGAAAATCTTGGAATATAATTTTCCAAAAGGCAAAAATTAAAGACATAACCAAGCATAATTTGCCATGCAAAACTATAATCCCACAGAGGAAAAAAAATAATTTTTTAATGAAATAGAGCTCAGATTTTGAAACATTCCTAATGAAAAGACCAGAGCTGGCTATAAACATTGAAATGTAAGCATAGTAGTTACAACAAACCTAAGGAGGTAAATAGCTTTCAATAACTACAAAAAGCTAAAAGGTGATGAAGAGATTATAACCTAATAAGTGAGAAGAGAGAACTAATTCTTCAGAATTCTAATGTTTTCAAGGGTTTTGTAGGGAGGAGTTAAATAAGAAAAAAAGCAAGGACAGGGTTTGGTTTTGTTCTGCTTTGTTGGTTTTAAGAGTGGAAAGAAAAGACTAAGAAAACGAATATGCTAAAGAAAAATGAGAAAGCAGAGGGAGGAACTTACAGGGTATAGGAAAAGAAACCTATAAAAACATGGAGGAAGGAGTGAGAAGAATAGGTATCTCATGGCCTCACTTTTATTTGAACCAGACAAAGGACACACATACACACCCAGAGTTTGTAGTCTAAATACACAAAATTCATAGGGATACAGATGAGCACAAAAAATGGAGAGAGCATAAAAGGGAGAATAGAGTTAGGAATGGAATATCACAAGCAAAACAAATGTCGGTTTCATATTTGATTTGTAAGGGTGATTAATAAGAAAGTAATGAAGTGTAAGAACCAAAGATTGTGTCTGGGGCTTTGTGAAGAAAGGAGAGGCAGAGAAATAGGAGCAGACAACCTCAATGACAGATTTCTAACGTTCATCAGATTCCTTCTCTCTCTATTGCCTTTACTTTGTAAAAGATGGGGGGAAATGAGGGAAAAGTTGAAAAGTTATGATGGCCGAAATATACAATTAACTATCATAATTGTGAATATGGATGGAATAAACCAACTCATAGAAACAAGTAGGATGAATTTTAGAGCAGAATCCAATGATATGTTTCCAAGAAACATTTGAAACATGACCATTCTTGCAGAATTAAGATGAGAGGCTAGGGGCAGCTAGGTGGCACAATGAGTAGAGCACCAGCCTTAGAGTCAGGAGGACCTGAGTACAAATCCGGACTCAGACACTTGACGTGTATTAGCTGTGTGACCTTGGGCAAGTCATTAAACCCCAATTGTCCTGCCAAAAAAAAAAAAACAAAAATACATATGATAACTGAATGAAAAAAGAAAGGTATGTGCCTTTTTCTAAGAAGTTGTAGCACTTTTATTAAATTGATAATATATTAGGGCATTTAAAACTTCAGAAAACTTTTACAGAAAAGTGGAAATATTAAAAACATCCTTTACTGAACACAAAGTAATAAAAATTACAATCAGGGAAGGGCATTTGAAGAAAGGATTCAAAGGTAGGAAGGAAGGATTCAAATAATTTAATCCTAAATAAATTGTGTGGCAAAGAACAAAACATAAAGACAATAGATAACTTCATTAAAGAAAATGACAATGAGAAAAAATACCAAAACTTTTTGGGATGAAAAAAAGGCAAGCCTTAAGAGGAAAATTTATATGACTAAGTATTTTCATCTCTCCCAAAAGAGAGAAAAATAACAAATCAATGAATTGTCTATACACCTTAAAAAAATTAGAAAAGCAACAAACTAAAAAAGTAAGAATTTCAACCAAACACAAAATTTAAAATTTTGAGAATGAAAAAGTTGAAAACAAAGCAAAATAAAAACGTTGAATTGATAAATTAAAAGGAGCTGTTTTTTTTTAAAAAAAAACACCTAAAAAAGAAAAAAAAGATAGTTAATCTAATATAAAAGAAAGAAAAAGCAATTTCTTGACATAAAAAGGAAAAAGTAAAATTCACAACAAATGAAGGGGAAATAAATTAAATTATTAGAAACAGTTTGCACATTTTTTGCCAATGAAGTAGAAAACTAAAGGAAATGAACATATACAAAACTAGATTAACAGAATAAGGAATAGAAAATTTGAGTAACTCAATCTCAGAAAAAGAAAATGAGCAGACATAAAGTTTCCAAGTAAACCACTCCAGATCAGTTGAATTTATAAATTTCTCAAATATTAAAATAAAATTTGATTACAATATTGTATAAATTGTTTGGAGAAAATATGGAAAGAAGTGATCCTAACAGATATCATCTATGAGACAAATATAGTCTGGATATCTAAACCAGGGAAAGATAAAGTAGAGAAAGTAAATTGTAGAAAATTATTGCTAATGAATATCTATTGAAATCTATTGAATAATACTGAGTAAAATCACAAAGAGGTTACAGTAACATATTTAAAAGACAATATACCATTAATTTATACTGACAGTGGAATTCAACATTGGGAAAACCATAAATATAATATACCTTATAAAGAACAATTAAAATTCACATGACTTTATCAATAGATGCAGAAAAAAATCTTTTGGCAATCTAAAATATTCTTTTATGTTACAAACATTACATTGTATTGTAATAAACAGACTTCTTAAATATGATAAAAGAATATCTGCATAAAAGAAAGAGCTAGCAATATTTATAGGGCAGAAACACTAGAGGCTTTTTCCAGTAAGATCTGGGTATAAGCAAAGATATTCATTGTCACCCCTATTATTTGATATAGTTCTAGCAATGTTCTATATCAGTGACTAGAATAAGAAATTTACAGAATAAGCATAATCAAGTGAAAAACAAAATCAATTTTTGTAGAAAACATGGTGCTTTAGTTCAAGAAAATTAGTCAATTAACATTAATTGAAATAATTATTAACTTTAATAAGTAATAGGACATTAATCCATAAAATAAATCAGCCTTTCTGTATGCTAGTTTTGTTGTTCAGTCTTGCCCCTCTCTTTGTAACCCCATTTTGGATTTCCTTGGCAAAGATTCTAGAGTGCTTTGCCATTTCCTTCTCAAGCTCATTTTACAGATGAGGAACTGAGGCAAACAGGGTTAAGTGACTTGCCCAGGGTCACACAGCTAGTAAGTATCTGAAGCTGGACTTGAAGTCAGGAAGATGAATCTCCCTGACTTCAGGATGTGCACTCTATCCACTGTGGCACCTAGTTGTCCCAATGTATGCCATTCACAAAAGCCAATAGGAAGAGATAGTGAAATGTAATTCAAAATAACTAATGAAAGGGGTAGCTAGGTGGCGCAGTGAGTAGAGCACCGGCCCTGGAGTCAGGAGAACCTGAGTTCAAATTCGACCTCAGACACTTTACACATGTACTAGCTGTGTGACCTTGGGCAAGTCACTTAACCCCAATTGCCTTGCCAAAAAGCAAAAAAAAAAAAAAAAAATAAACAAACCAAAAAACAAAAAACAAAACAAAAACAAAAACAAAAATAACTACTGAATGCATAATATATCTGGGAGTCCAACTACCAAGAAATATGCAAGAATTAGAAATGATGACCCACCTACATAACTAGAGAGATGTTAAGGGTTTGTGGTTGGGGTGTGCTAATACAATAAATATGGTGGTATCATCTCAGTAATGCCAGATTCACTGAGGTACTGATCAAATTACCAAAGAGTTATTTTATAGAACTAGGGGGAAAAATAGTGAAATTCTTAGAGGAACATAAGATCAAGATTCTTAAGGGGAATAATGAAGAAAATTGGGAAGGAAGATAGCCTAGTAGTACCAAATCTCAAATTGTACTACAAAATATACAGCAAAGATCATCTGACTGGTTAAAAAACAAAAGTTGATTAATGGAAATTAGGTAACATAGACCCATAAACTATTGATGATAGCAGTCTAGTGTTTGATAAAGGGCAGTTAAGTGGCACAGTGGATAGAGTCCCAGACCTGAAGTCACAAAGACTAATCTTCCCGAGTTCAAGTCCAGCCTCAGACACTTACTAGGCATGTGACCCTGGGCAAGTCGCTTAGCCCTGTTTGCCTCAGTTGCCTCACTGTCAGATGAGATGGAGAAAGAAATGTTGAACCATTCCAGTATCTTTGCCAAGAAAACCCTAAATGGCGTCATGAAGAGTTGGATATGACTGAAAATGACTGAACAACAAAAAGTGATAAAACTAAAGGATTCCAACTGTTTTAGATAAGGCTTTACTGTTTTACAAAATAATAAATGGATATAGTTTACTTAGATTTGAGTAGAGCTTTCAATAAAATGTCTCATACTATTCTTGTGGAGAAGACAGTGGGATATGGATTAGACAATAATATAATCAGATTAATTTGGAACTAGTTGTATGACCAGACTCAGTGGGTAGTTGTTAAAGGCTCAATGTCAACATGGTAGTAGAGATCTAGTAATATGTGCTTGTCTGTATTCTGTTTAATATTTTTACTCATAGCATATTAAAGCATAAATAGTTTGCTCATCAAATTTGCAGATAACACAATGCTAGATGACAGTCAGGACCCAACTGGATGAAATTCAACAGGGATAAATGCAAAGTCTTGCATTTGGATACAAAAAATCAACTTCACGAATATAAGATGGGGGAGGAGTGGAAAACAGCAGTTATTCTAGGGGAAAAAATAAACAGGAATTTAAGTGGACTGCAAGAACTTGTGAGCAGTGTATTGTGGTAGCCAACAAAGCTAATGTGATCTTTGGATTTCCTTAGCCTTTCACTGTATCCTTAGTACATAGAACAGTGCCTAGAATATAATATGGGCTTAGTAATAAATGCTTGTTGGCTGCAACACCATTGGGGTTTTCTTGGCAAAGATACTGTAATTGTTTGCCATTTCCTTCTCCAGCTTGTTTTAGAGATGAGGAAACTGAGGCAAACAGGGTTAAGTGACTTGCTCAGGGTCACACAGCTGGTAAGTATCTGAAGTCTTCTTGACTCTGGGCTCAGCACTCTGTCCACTGTGCCACCTAGCTGCCTCATAGCTTCTAGGAACAGGGAAATAAATTCAGTGCACTTTGCCATTCTGAAACATTATCTGGCATATTCTTTTCAGTTCTGAGCACCACAGCTTAAGAAGGCCATTCATAAGTTGAAGAGGGCAAACAGGATGCTGAAGGACATATGAGAATCAGTTGAAGGAACTGGGGATGATTAACCTGGAGAAAATGAGACTGTGGGGATGGGGATGGGGATGGGGGGAGGGACCCAACAGCTATGCTTAAGTGCTTGAAAGACTGTGGATTAGACTTGTTTCGTTTTAGCCCTAGAGGGCAGAACCAGAATTAATGGGAAGAATTTGCAAGGAAGCCAATTTAGGCTTGATGTCAGGTAAAAGTTCCTAACGGACTTGTCCAAAAGTGGGGAGTGCCTCCTTATAGGTTCTTCCATCTTAGAGATCTTCAAGCAGAGGATGATCACTTGTTGGGTATAGCAGACTGTATATTCCTTCCAATATGGTTGGCCTAGTTAGTCTTTGAGATTCCTCCCAAATTCTGTGATTCAATGGTAAAAATTCTAGGAAACCAAGAAAACAGCTGGGGAAAAATCAGATTTAGACTAGGGATTTTTAACATTATTGTATCATGTACTCTTTTGGCAGTCTGAGGGAGCCTATGGACCTCTTCTTCAAATAATGTTCAAAATACGTAAAGTATGAAAGGAATTGATATAAATATATTAGCACAAGGTCTATTACTGAATGGATAGATGATCAAAAAATCTGAAAAGGTAGGTCTCAAAAGAAGAAAAGCAAGCTTTCAACAACCATATTCTTCCTTACCCGCAAATCACTAATAATAAGATAAATGCACATTAAAACAACTTTGAGGTTCCACCTCACACCCATCGAATTGGCACAGACATTTGAAAAAAGAATGATGGGGGGCAGGGCCAAGATGGCCACATGAAAACAGTGTCTTACCAGAGCTCTCTCACAAGGTCTGTCAGATTCCTATAACAAAGTGAATTTGAGCAAATTTGAGAGAGTTAGAAATCGTGAGCAGTCTGAGTGGGGCAAATTTCCAAGCCAGGAGAGTCTGGAAGGCCGAAGGAACGAATCTGTAGGCTTGGAGAGTGCTTGAGGTGTGGGGCTGCCCCAGACAGCACCGAAGCAGAAGCGGCCAGCCGGGAAACCTATGTGGGAGACAGGCTGGGAGAAAGCTGGGCGTTCGAAACTGGCAGAGATCCCCAGGCCTCCCAACACAGGATGGCAGTCTGTGGAAGCGACGAGAGGCAGCGCAACGCCACTGGCTATGAAGCACCAACTCCTGAGGCTTGCAGCCCAAAGGTATGAAATGCGGCTTCTTGAACATCTGGGAGACATAATGGCCAGGTAAATGGTTCTAATCCCTTGCCCCCCCCACCCAGAGAATTTCTCGGAAAAAAAGAACGCTAGAATAGAGAAGACAGAACGGGGGCTTCAGTGGCCAAATAGTAGAAGTTCATTAGTCCCAGAGGGGCAGAGTCAGCAGGGGTCAACACCAGGACTCTAGACGTAATCTTGCTCCCCTAGGGGAGGTGCCCACACCAGCTCAAACAATAAAGAGCTGAACCATTGCTGAAGAGCAACAGGGCTGGAGAGCAACCCTAGGGAAAGAGACATCAGGGAGCCAGACCTCTCCCCCACACCTCAGGAAACTGAAGGCTATAATTCACAAAGCCAACAACTAGACTCACAACCCTTAGAATAAGAAAGCTGGGACAGAGAGCCCTGAGTCCCAAAGGCAGAAATTTATTGTAAAGCCAGGAAAAGGCTAACCAACATGAAGAAGAATACAAAAAAAACCGAGGACCATTGATTCTTTTTATGGAGACAGGCATGATCAAAATACCAATTTGGAAGAGGATAGCAATGACACTATAGCTACATCTGATACCTCAAAAGGTAATGTGAACTGGTCTCCAGCCCAAAAAGCATTGCTGGAAGAGCTAAAGGAGGATTTAAAAAACCAAATTAGGGAGGTAAAAGAAAAAATGGAAAAAAATCCACTGATGAAATCAAGTCCTTAAAGAATAAGAATGGTGAAATGGCTACAGAGATTCAGAATCTAAATAGAGAAAATGACACCCTGAGAGGTAAAATCAACCAATTGGAAAAGGAGACTCAAAAGCAAAATGAAGAAACTAACTCATTAAAAATTAGAGTTGAGCAAGTGGAAGCTAATGAATCCTTGAGGCATCAAGAAGTAGTAAAACAAAATGTAAAGAATGAAAAGATAGAAAAAAAAATGTGAAATATCTGATTGGGAAACAACTGACCTGGAAAATAGATCCAGGAGAGACAATTTAAGAGTTATTGGTCTACTGGAAATCCACAATGAAAAAAAGAGCCTTGACAGTATCTTTGAAGAAATTATCAAAGGCAACTGCCCAGAGGTCCTAGAACCAGAGGGCAAAATAGTCATTGAAAGAATTCACTGATCACCCCCTGAAAGAGATCCCAAACTGAAAACACCAAGAAATATTATAGCCAAATTTCAGAACTACAAAGTCAAGGAGAAAATACTGCAAGCAGCCAAAAAGAAACAATTGAAATATCGTGGAACTACAGTCAGGATCATTCAGGATCTCTCAGCTTCCACGTTAAAAGACAGGAGAAATTGGAATATGATATTCCGAAGGGCAAAGGAGCTGGGACTACAACCAAGGATCAACTACTCAGCAAAACTGAGCATAGTTTTTCAGGCAAGGAGATGGACATTCAACGAAATAAGGGAATTCCAGACCTTCCTGATGAAAAAGCCAGAACTCAATGGAAAATTTGATCTCCAAATGCAAAACTCAAGAGAGACATAAAAAGGTAAACAGGGAGGAAATCCCCCACAAACCTTATTAATCAGTAGGGGCAAATTATTTGCATCTTTATATAGGATTATATCATCTTATATATGTTTTATATATATACATATATATGTCAGTCTTGAGAATAGTACAGCTATTATGACAATTGAAAGGGATACACATAGATTGTGAATGCCTGATATAAGGATGAAAAACATAATTAAGAGATGTAAAGGGAGGGCTATGACTGAAGAGGTAAGGAGGTAGTAGAAAAGGGTAAATTACACCAAATGAAGAGGCACAAAAAACATATTATAGTAGAGGGAAAGAAGGGAGGGAGAAGAGCAGTATTTGAGCTTTACTGTTGTCTGGTCTGGTTCAAGAAGGGAATAACATACCCTGATAAGTATAGAAATCTAACTTGTCCTACAGGAGGTAGGAGGGGAAAGGGGGAAAAAAGAGAGGGGGGTGGTCAGAAGGGAGGGGAGAAGTAGCAAGTGGGAAACAGAAAGATAAGGGAGGGGAATAAAGAGGGAGGGTGAACTGAGGAAGGCGGTGGTCAAAAGCAAAACTTTGTTGAGGAGGGGAAGGGGAAAGGGAGAAATAAAAGCATAAACAGGGGTAAACAGGATGGAGAAAAAGACACAGATAGAAATCATAGCTGTGAACATGAATGGAATGATCTCTTCCATAAAATGGAAGCAGATAGCAGAATGGATTAAAAACCACAATCCTACAATATGCTGTTTACAAGAAACACATTTGAAACAGGGGGATACACACAGGGTAAAGGTAAAAGGCTGGAGTAAAATGTATTGTGCCTCAGCTAAAGTAAAAAAAAGCAGGTGTAGCAATCCTAATCTCAGACAAGGCAAAAGTAAAGATAGATTTAATTAAAAGAGATAAGGAAGGACATTACATCCTGCTAAAAAGCACCATAAACAATGAAGCAATATCATTGTTTAACATATATGCACCAGGTGGTATGGCATTGTGTTGGTAAGCAAAATGGGCTCCTTAGCACTTAGTTCAACAAGTGCCCTTGAAGAGTTTGGCTTTTGTTTGCTTTGAGTAATTCAGTGTATTTCATTGAGTCTTACTAAATGCTAAGCCCCAGGCCCAAACCTCTATTAGGTGTAAAACCTATGTGGGTGTGGATTGGCAACCAAGGTGGGGCCCAAGGTGGGGCTAACTCCAGGGAGGGCCTAGTTTACATGTATGGGACAGCAGAGGCTTTTAGACCACATGGGTTTAAGTTGCCTCTTTGTGACAATTCTAGGTCACATGGGTGAGTCACATGTGTGACTCATCCCTGACCTGAAAAAGATATAAAACCAGGGGTTGGCTGTCTCTTCTTTGGAGCTCTTCCCCACAGCAGTGGTGGCACGTGTGACTCTGGCCCAGCCCTTGTTCTGAGCTCCCGGGCTGAACCTAGATGTTGGTAACTATGAATCTGTATTTGGTCTGTCTGTTGATGTTTGTAATTTGTTTGTAATTTGCTCTGAAGTTCAGTGTGCTGGTCTCTTCCCCTGAACTAAGTGAATGATATTTGTGTGCTGAATTAAAGTAAGCTTGTCAACCCCTTCACCTTGCTTTCCTTAGTTAAGCAGATCAAAAGAACCTGTGCTGTTGGCAGCTTTCTGGGTGCTGGCTGTGGGTGGATCTTACACCCCCACAGAAGCTGCTAGCTGGATTGTGGAAACAGGCATGTAAATTCTTAGAGGAGAGATTAAGGGAGTGACAGGAAGAAATAGACAGCAAAACTATAATATTGGGAGACCACAACCTCCCCCTTTCTGAACTTGATAAATCTAATCTCAAAATAAATAAGAAAGAAGTTAAGGAGGTAAACAGAATATTAGAAAAGGCAGATATGATAGACCTCTGGAGAAAACTGAATGGGGATAAAAAGGAATATACTTTCTTCTCATTGGTACATGGCACATACTCAAAAATTGACCATGTACTAGGGCATAAAAACCTCACAATCCAGTGCAGAAAGGCAGAAGTAGTCAAAGCATACTTTTCAGATCATGATGCAATAAGAATTATTTGTAACAAAGAACCATGGAGTAATAAGCTAAAAATTAATTGGAAACTAAATAATCTAATTCTAAAGAATGAGTGGGCCAAAGAACAAATCAGAGAAACAATAACTTCATTCAAGAGAATGAGAATAATGAGACAACATACCAAAACTTATGAGATGCAGCAAAAGCAGTTCTTAGGGGAAATTTTATATCTCTAAATGCTTACATGAATAAAATAGGGAAAAAGGAGATCAAGGATCTAGCTGAAAAAGCTAGAAAAAGAGCAAATTGAAACTCCCCAATTAAATACTAAATTAGAAATACTGAAAATCAAAGGAGAGATTAATCAAATTGTAATCAAGAAAACTACTGAATTAATAAGTAAAACAAAGAACTGGTTTTATGAAAAAACTAATAAAATTGATAAACCTTTGGTCAATTTGATTAAAAAAAAGAAAGAAGAAAATCAAATTACCAGTATCAAAAACGAAAAGGGTGAGTTCACCTCTAATGCAGAGGAAATCAAAACAGTAATTAGGAATTATTTTACCCAATTGTATGCCCATAAATTTGACAACCTTAGAGATATGGATGAATATCTACAAAAATTGCCCAGGTTAACAGAAAAGGAAGTAAAATTTCTAAATAACCCCATCTCAGAAAAAGAAATTGAGCAAGCCATCAATGAACTCCCTAGCAAAAAATCTCCAGGGTCAGATGGTTTTACATGTGAATTCTATCAAACATTTAAAGAACAACTAATTCCAATACTTTGTAGACTATTTGGGAAAATAGGTGAAGAAGGAGTCCTACCAAATTCTTTTTATGACACAAACATGGTGCTAATACCCAAACCAGGTGGAGTCAAAACAGAGAAAGATAATCATAGACCAATTTCCCTAATGAATGTTGATGCAAAAATTTTAAATAAAATATTAGCAAAAAGATTGCAGCAACTTATCATGAGAATAATACACTAAGACCAGATAGGATTTATCCCAGGAATGCAAGGCTGGTTCAATATTAGGAAAAGTATTAGCATAACTGACCATATCAACAACAAAACTAGCAGAAACCATATGATCATCTCAATAGATACAGAAAAAGCCTTTGACAAAATACAACCCCTATTAAAAACACTAGAAAGCATAGGAGTAAATGGAACCTTCCTTAATATTATAAATAGCATCTACACAAACCATCAACAAGCATTATTTGTAATGGGGATAAGCTAGATGCATTCCCAATAAGATCAGGGGTGAAACAAGGATGTCCATTATCACCCCTACTATTCAATTTGGTACTAGAAACATTAGCTGTAGCAATAAGAGAAGAAAAAGAAATTGAAGGAATTAGAATAGGCAAAGAAGAAGCTAAATTATCACTTTTTGCAGATGATATGATGATTTACTTAGGGAATCCTAGAGAATCAAGTAAAAAACTACTTGAAATAATAAACAACTTTAGCAAAGTTGCAGGATATAAAATAAACCCACATAAATCCTCAGCATTCCTATACATTACTAACAAAGCCCAACAGCAAGAGATAGAAAGAGAGATTCCATTCAAAGTTACTGTAGACACTATAAAATATTTGGGAGTCTATCTGCCAAGACAAACCCAGGGCCTATATGAACATAATTATGAAACACTTTTCACATGAATAAAGTCAGATCAAAATAAATGGAAAAATATCAGTTGCTCATGGTTAGGCCGAGCTAATATAATGAAAATGACATTTTTACCTAAATTAATCTATCTATTCAGTGCCATACCAATTGAACTACCAAAAAATTATTTTACAGAGCTGGATAAAATAATAACAAAATTGATTTGGAAGAACAAGAGGTCTACAATATCTAGGGTATTAATCAAAAGAAATGCTAGAGAAGGTGGCCTAACCCTACCAGATATTAAATTGTACTACAAAGCAGCAGTCATCAAAACTACCTGATACTGGCTAAGAAACAGAGTTGTGGATCAGTGGAATAGGTTAGGAACAGGAGATGGAGAAGTCAACAACTGCAGCAATCTACTCTTTGATAAACCCAAAGAGGCCAGCTTCTGGGCTAATAATTCAAAACTGTTGGGAAAATTGGAAAATGGTAGGGCAGAAACTGGGCATAGACCAATATCTTACACCATATACCAAAATAAAATCAAAATGGGTTCATGATTTAGGAGTAAAGGCTGATACTATAAGTAATTTGGGAGAGCAAGGAATAGTTCACTTACCAGATTTATGGAAAAGAAAAGAATTCATGACCCAACAAGAGATAGAGAGCATTAAAAAATGCAAAATGGATAATTTTGATTACGTTAAATTGAAATGTTTTTGTACAAAAAAGCCAATGTAACAAAAATTAGGAGAGAAGCAGAAAATTGGGAGAAACTCTTTACAACTAGTGCCTCTGATAAAGGCCTCATTTCTAAAATATATGGGGAACTGAGCCAAATTTATAGGAATACAAGTCATTCCCCAGTTGAGAAATGGTCAAAGGATATGAACAGGCAGTTTTCAGAAGAAGAAATTAAAGATATCTATAGGCATATGAAAAAATGCTCTAAATCACTACTGATTAGAGAAATGCAAATCAAAACAACTCTTAGATACCACATCTCTCCTGTCAGATTGGCTAAAATAACAAAACAGGAAAATGATAAATGCTGCAGAGGATGTGGGAAAATTGGAACATTGTTACATTGCTGGTGGAGTTGTGAACTGATCCAACCATTTTGGAGAGCAATTTGGAACTATGCCCAAAGGGCTATAAAAATGTTCATACCCTTTGACCCAGCAATACCACTTCTAGGGTCGTATCCCAAAGAGATCACACAAGCGGGAAAAGGACCCATATGTACAAAAATATTTATAGTGGCTCTTTTTGTGGTAGCTAATAATTTGAAATCAAAGGGATGCCCATCAATTGGGGAATGGCTGAACAAGCTGTGGTATATGAAGTTAATGGAATGCTATTGTGCTATAAGAAATGGGGATGTTACGGACTTCATAACAACCTGAAAAAACCTACACAACATAATGCTGAGTGAGTGGAGCAGAGCCAGGAGAACATTATACACATCTACAGATATATGGATTCTGTGAGGACCAACCCTGACAGACTTCGCTCTTCTCAGCAACACAAGGTGCAAGGACAACTCCAAAGGACTCACGATGGAGAATGCTATCTACATCCAGAGAAAGAACTATGAAGTATGAATGCGGATTGAGGCACACTTCATGCTAGCCTTCCCCACCCCCCCTTTTTTTCTTTTTCTCTCTTTTGTTTTTGTTTTTGGGTTGGTTTTTTTTTTTGGTCCTGTTCCTTCTTTCTCATGATTTATTTCATTGATCACAATTTTTCTCCGTAACTTGACTAGTGTGTAATATTTGTACAAAAGTTCTGTTGCTGAATTTTCCTTATTTCCATACTATAGACCCCAAGGAATTATTATATCTCCTTTCGCTCCTTGAGCTCCTTCATAAAAGTCTGAAGCCTTTTTGGGGGGTACAAGGAAAGTCTCTTTACCTTTCTAAATAAATGTTTGTTTTGTCTATGTAAATAGCATTAGCCAATTGCACTTTCAAGTGAGTATGTACTTAATAAGAATACAGTTCTTCTGGGGGAAGACAGTCATAGATCTACCCCTGAGGTGTTTTGCCAGAAGTGCCATCCCTGGTGGAGACTTGGAGCTAACAAATGCATAAAGAAAATTACAGTTCCATTGTTAATACTTTTCAGAGTAGAGAAGGACTATTTATATTTTAAAAAAAAGCAACACCTTGACAACTAGTCAGTAGCACAGTAAGGAGGGTAATAGTAATTGTTGAAACACCCTGATCACTACCCCACCACTACATATGAATGTAAGGGGATATTAATATGCCAGAAAAAATAATGATTTGGTGAAACCTGAGAGGACTTGTATGAACTGATGCCGACCTAGGAGAAGAGTTATACAATGACTGTAACACTGTAAAGAAAAGCAATTGTGAGAGGCTTGAAGAAGACATGATGAAACATACTTCCCACCTTTTGGCAGAAAGTTAATGAACTAGAGATACAGAATGAAGCATGCATTTTAAGACATAGTCAATGTGTTGATTAGTGTTGTGTAAGTATACTTACTTATTACAAGGTAGGACTTTTATTTGAGGTGGGAGAGTCAGAAGGATGGGGTAGTGATGATACTAAAAAAGGAAAGAATGGAAAGAGAGTAAATGAAGCATCAAAAATAAATAGCAGAAAGAAGTTCAGAAGGGGATGCATATACATAGAGCAGTGCTGAAACTACTATATTTAATTTGAATTTTATAGGAAAAAAACAAGCTGAATGTGGTAGAAAAATATGTGTATATATATAGAAGTTTACTGTTTTACATCCAATTTTCTTTTATGTTCCATTTACATATTGAAATGTTCGTGTTTGTTGCTGTTCATTAAAGAAATATAAATTTTAAAATGGTAGTGTTTCCTTAGAATAGAATCCAGATATAAAAAAGTCACATAAATAATCAAGGGGACAGAGCAAGAGGAAAAAATATGCTTTGGGAAGTCTAATTGTATTGGTGGGATGTCAAAGACCACTCATGTAAAGTAGGGCTGAAGAAATCTGACTCTAAAGGGAAAAAAGAAGATTAAGCTTAGAAAGGCAAACAAAGCAAATTGTTGAAACTTTACTCATCTCTCAGAATCCCCCTTCTCTTCTCACCTCCAGTCTTGTCCATGTTAATACACGAGGTACAAAACCAGAATGACTACCATGTTCTTTGGGAAGAGTCCTCATCTCACAATGCTACCCTAAGATCAACAGTTTCTACTATGATCCAGTTGGGCATGGGAAAAGAGTTCCAGGTTATGTAGAGAACCCAGTTAATGAAGTCAGTTAAATGCAGTAATAAATAGAAAAGGATGGTAGATGGTATAAGGCCTGAAGGTAATAAGGCCATTGAAACTGTATATATTAAAAAAGATTAAACATATATTTTAATACTAAAGGGTAAACTATAAAAAAGCCAATTTAAAACAAGATAAAAGCTATAAAAACAAAGCTTATTGATTTTAAAAGAAGCAGTCATCCTTTTGAAACCACTGGATGGGCTCATGCTGGTGAAAACCTCAGAAAGCACAATAAGATTTTCAGATTATTTCAAAGTCCAGGGGTGGGGAACCTGCAGCCTCCAGGCTACATGTGGCCCTCTAGGTCCTTGGGTTCAGCTTTTTGACTGAGTCCAAGTTTTACAAAACAAATCCTTTTATTAAGGGGATTTCTATGAAGTTTTGATTCAGTCAAAGGGCCAAAGTCGAGGACCTAGAGGGCCACATGTGGCCTTGTGGCCACAGGTTCCCCACTCCTGCTTTAGTCAATCAGCTGGAGGGATGATCCCATTCCCTCCACTCAAGTTAATGACTTACTAGATAAATGCTTTATTTTAGTGAGTAACACTTTGGCAGTCTGTCTGACATTTTATGAGTTTCTTCAAAGCAACAAGAGGATGTCTTTTCTTAAGACATACTGTACATCTCACCAAAGGCATAAATCAGGAATGATCTTTGAAAAGCATAGGGAAAAAAAAGACTCAGCTATAAATTGAAGTACCTTTTGAACTTATGGAAGGGGAGGCGAACCACTTTAAGAACAAAGCTGTTGCTGTAAGAAGAAAATGAAAGATTTTATCTTGACTTTTTATTTTTTGAAATAAATTCCTTATTCTATGAGTTTCTTCATAAAGATGAGGAGGAAAAAATGTTGTGAGTGCAAAGTTGAAAATATAATAAGTCAGAGGAAGCCCAGAGAAGAAAAGTTCAGGAAACTAGAAAGTTCCCTGTTTGTTATTATTTTTATTATTATTTTCCCTCCTGGTTCTTTTTGATCTAGAAAGGAAACTGCCTGAATGTGCATCCTGCAGAATACTTCTTATCCTCCTTTGAATATTATTGCACAAGAAGTACCTTTGCTGGATTGCATGGTATTTTGACTTCTACCATGGACTGGGTATCAAAACCATATGGTATCATTTCCTGAAAACACTGGAGATTCTATGGTAGGATAAGTAGAGGTGAAATTCTTGAAAGCATAGTTCAAGAAGACTTTGTGTTTAAATGCAGCCCCTTCCCCCAGCCCAACTGTAATACATTTAAATTTTAGTTTTATTGCTTTCAATTATATATAATAATAATTATTATTATAACTCAATTTTTATGGAGATTTAAGGTTTGCAAAGTAAGACATCTAATTGCATCCTCAAAACCCTATGAGATAAGTGTTATTATCACTTTCATTTTATAGATAAGGAAGTTGAGGCTCATAGAATTAATGGATACTTCCAGGGGCATACATCTAGTGTTTGAAGTGAGATTTGAACTCAAGCCTTCCTAACTTTAATATGAACACTCCCTCAACTATTCCATTACTCTCCCTCATATTAGTCAAACTTGGCTGACAGTATAAGTCAATCCAAGAAGCCATTCTTCTTTGTTGAGTGTAGCCTTTCTTGGAGTAGAAGCACTACAGAAACATCCCAACCCTCTCCTCCTGCCTATTATCCACTTTACTGAAATCTCAAGGATTGAAAACCTGTCAATCTGGAAATTCCTAACTGCTTCTTTAAGTGGTATCTGCCTATTAATAACATGACATCCTACCTCTGATGCCTACTGGAGACCTCATCCCTCCAAAAAACACTTGGCCCTTGTTCACATCAAAAAGAAGCCTTATTGTATGAAGCAGGTATGTCAACCCAAGTTTAAGGTAAGTGACAAGAGCGTGTAAAAACCTGGGTACTGGTTCAGAAGGGAATCTCTCACTGGGTCCCTTTCTTCTTCTTCCCATGTCCTGGAGAGCATCTTACTAGAACCCTCAACTGGGTTCTCAACTAGGACTCCTTTCATCTTGTAGATGTATCCTGGGCCTTCAGAGATCCTGTTGTATTCTTGTCTCTGGACCTATCCTTATCTCCTCTTCCCTCCCCCACCTCTTTAGGAGTGTCTCAAGTTAATCACTTTCCCTTCTGTGAATGAAAATGAGCAAACTAAGAGAGTAGTGCTTTCTACATCTACTGACCCATCTGTCTTTACGTTAGTAACCTCTAAGATCCTCTCAAAGCAGTTGTGATTGATGCTCTGGGGCACAGTAAACCAGTGGTCTGCAAAACAGAGTACATACCTCCCAAAAGTTAAGTGAGATGATACATTTGGGACCAAGAAGGAAATATTCAAACTTCTATTTCTGTTTTTTTATCTAAAAACTGATTGGCATTGCTATCCTCAATTTGTCTTCATGCTTTGTAAGCACCTATCACATTCAGTATAGGAGTGTAGCCTGAAGGGGGTCTGAATTTGAATCATGAAAGTATCAGGATGGCAAGAACCCACAGCTTGCTAGCAAAATAATTTACTGAGTGGGGATAAACTCTTGTTTCCAGCACTACAAGGAAGCCCCACTAAAGACCCCACAAAACTACAGTCTATGGAGTAGCTTCCCTACATAACTGTCCTGTGGGTACCATAACATGTATAGTTAACTAACTGGATCCAGAGAGAGGCCTGAATGAGCCTAATTAGGACAGTCTCATATTAAGACTACCTCCTAGGTGTATAACTTAGAGAGTAACACAATTAAATCCCTAGGTAATTAAGCCTGAGGAAGTTCACCTAACCAGTTGTTCACTCTGCTCCCTGGCTGAGCAGCTATGGCATATATTTCTGCTGTCTGGGGATGAAAATGAGGGTTGGGGGAGGAGGGAGGAGAAAGTTTTGAAGTGGTTTTGAAGCTGGTTAAGGTGGGACTTTTTGCTGTTGACTAATGATTCTGGCCTTTGTCTGAATGGGGCAGATAAAGTGGGATGTTTTTGTATTTCTCAGCACTGAGGCAATTGGGAGCCATTGATTTGTATCTGATGTGATATTGGGGGTGGGGAACTTCTCCATGCCCAGCCTGGGTGAGGTTGGGGCCCTGAACAGGATATATTAGCGCAGAGGTTAGCATTCTCGCTTGGAGCTCTGAGCCACAGCCGGAGTGGCGTGTGACTCTGGGTCAGCCATTAAAATGAGCTCCCCGGCTGAATACTCAGATGTTGATAACTATGAGTTGTATTTGGTCTGTAATTCAGGGTGCTGGTTTTTTCCCCTGAACTAAGTAAATGATATTTGCATGCTGGATTAAAGTAAGACTGTTAACACCTTAACGTTGCTTTCCTTAATAAAGCAGATGAAAAGGACCTGGGCTTGCAGTGTTCTGTGAGCTGGTTGTTGTTGGCCTTACACCCTCACAGCAGCTGCTAGCCAGATCATTGAAACACTATGGCATATATTTCTGCTGTCTGGGGATGAAAGTGAGGGTTGGGGGAGGAGGGAGAAGAAAGTTCCGAAGCGGTCACTACTATAGCTGGTTTCTAGATAGATACTTTATTCACCTTGTTTTTACATATGAAGTCTCTTGTTATAATTCATTGGTCCTCTTTCAGCATGAAGTACAAACAACAGCCTTACAGTCCTCTCCTTGAACAAAAGTGACTTAATAGGTTTCCAGGTCCTCAGGAGGAATCCAGGGTATAGATACTTACAAATGCAAAGCATCTTGACAAATTGGACGTGCAGTCCTAGGCTTTGATTTTGCAGAATGGCCTCCAATCCTGTGGTTCTGCAACTTGTCATTTTGGGCATGGCCATCTCAGCATCTTCCCTTGATTTAAAAGAACCATCTAGTAAGGGGGGAATAAATAGAAACATTCCCCCACCCCAGGTACAGACTTATTAAGGATCCTTAGAGGAAAGCTAAGCAGCCAGTCAGTGCCCTAGGATACTCTGAGAGAGCTACTACAAAGGTCTTTCCAGCTCTCTCCATCTATGGAGATAGAAACACCAAATCTTCTTTCCTACCTCACACCCATAACATTCCTGTTTTGGACCGGGTATAATTTCAGATGGGTCCTAGTGCTCTGGGATGACCTTTAAGAGATCCCTATGCTTTTCCAGCTCTAATTTTTTCCACTCTCCCACTAGTTGGTCCTCAGAGAGACATTCTCTCTAACCTTTCTAGGCACAATCTGCTGATCTTTCAAAGTCTCAGCAACCTCTTTCAGTTGTTAGCCTTCAGCCTTTCCTTGGAGGCAAAAATGCATTCATGTGGGAGAACACAATAAGCAGGACCCACTCAAGATGTGACTTGAGGTCTGCCCAACTGCTCTTTTCTGGCTCTAAGTCCAGCACCACCCTCACTATTTCCTGGTATAACATATGGCATATGTATATAGCCAATTTAAATATGCAAACCAGTGTAATGAAACACTAATTAGATTTACACTTCTCAATGCATTCAATCAAACTTTATTAATCAAAGCATGCAAATAGTGTGTTCTAAGAACAAAACACCAACTTTAGTCTAAGAAGTTCTGATAATTATTTCTTCCATTACCAGACTCAACAAGATTCCCTCTCTGCCCAGCTGGATGCTATTTATCTCCCTCCAAGCTGGTCATCTGGCATTTCTCCATTAATCATCATTGCCCTCCAGCCAACACAGGCTGCTTGGGTCTCAAGGGTGGGGAATGGGAGCCAGTCTTAGACACTACCTAGAAACAGGCTGGACACTCTGGTCTGACTGACATTGCTGTCCTCAATTTGTCTTCACGTTTTATAAGCACCTATCACATTCAGTATAGGAGTATAGCCTGAAGATGGTCTGGGTTTGAATCATGAAAGTATCAGGATGGCAAGAAGCTTGCTAGCTTGTGGTCTCAGGTGGGTTTTACGCTTTTAATCAAAGTTGTTTACCACACAATTTGATTCATAGCTTACTTCAAAATCACCGATAAAGTTGTTCATAATTTTTTTCCAATACTGGTTTATCTTACCAGAGGGTCCACATGTTTTAAAGCTATTTAAGAGTACACACACATTGCTTACTATAAACCATTCAGTTGCTTATTTGATTAATGAATGACAACTTACAGAGAAACAACTTACTCAAAACAGCTCAATCACAAAATGGTGGCTTAAAACAAAATGGAGTCAGCTATGCTAAGTTTGCAAACTTATTCCAGCTATCTTGTTTAGGGACTAAAACTTATTCTCCTTTTTCTTTTTAGAGGGGGAAGGCAAGGTAATTGGGGTTAAGTGCCCAAGGTCACACAGCTAGCAAGTCCTCCTGACTCCAGGGCCTGTGCACTACTCACTGCACCACCTAGCTGCCCTGCTAAAATTTATTCTCACTATACCTGGGGGTTGACAGTTTCCTCTAGTGCAAGTATGGTCTCAACTGCAGGGTTCCACATAAGCCACCAGGGCTATGAAAGGTCTCCACAAATTGCTGTTTGTTATTACCTCCTTCTTTTACAGGCTATAGGGATTCACCTTTTCCCCCTCTTCTCTTATTTGCTGCAAACAATGGCATGACTTCAGCCTGGATAGCCTATGATTCCTCCATGACTAGGCCAAGGACCAGGGTTCAAATCATAGGCTCACTGGGACAGACAGAACCACAATGGGATAGCAAAAAGAACTTTTATGGGATGGGAATAAGTTCACTTTCCAGAAGCAGGGGGAATCCCAGGTAAACACCCTATTAAACAGTGGCCTATAATGTAGCCTCCCAGCATCAATGATTTAATCCAGATAGAGGGTACGAAGAAACTAATTAGGGTAGTTCCTTTTATTCAGACTACCCCTAGGTATTCAACTTAGTGAGTCATATTAGTAGGTCTTTAGACATTTTTATATAAAGATCTGTTGGTAAATGTTTAACACCCAGCTCTGTACATGTATATCTATATCTATATCTATATATATGTATATAGATATAAATATATATACATACACATACATATATATATATATATGACACATTTTAAAGTTTAATCTTCATTATTACATTTTTTCCATCACTTTCTGAAGTCTAGACAAACAACAAATCAATAACCCAAGACTTTTCCTCTACGGATTTCCAAGGTATAAATGCTCACCCTGAAAATTGAACAGTAGGCTCTCAAAAGTGAGTTCCAGTGTCTCTGATAAGGGGGGGGGGTCACTTGGCCAAGTTCACACTACCACCTATCTGAGAAGGTGTGGAAAAGAATTTCAATTTTATGCTGGGTAAGACAATTGTCACTACTGGAGTTAGAACTGAGATATATTCTTTGCTCGCCTTGTCTTTCTCTATAAAGTGTTCCACACATTCCCTGTCTCTTACAGTGAGCTATCCTGAGGCAAGAATGAGACTTCTGCAATGCAGAAGGGTTGCTATTGGCAGCTCACTTACTTATTCATATTTTCAGCATCTTACAGTTAGCATGCACTTGGTCAAGTGGATTTATGGATCATATCACTTAATTTTAGCTAGACTAACCCTGTCAAAATAGACAAATGGCTTAAAAACATTCCTGCAAAAAAACAATGGATTAAAGATAATACTAATAATGTGAGCTCCAGTAAAAAACAAGATGGCAGAGATTATATTTCTTGTATTCCTAAAATGAGCTTTTCACCAGTCACATTATGAAGAAAAACAATCCAAGGAGAAGAATGGCTAACATTCAATAACACTTAAAAGTTTGCAAAGCATTTTATGTGTATTATCTCATTTCATCCTTATAATAACCTCAATCAGATCTGAAAAGAATTTAGCCAAAAATTTAAAATCATAAAGAGGGTTATTTGAAATATGTGTTTGCATCTACTATCTTCAATGCCTCAAATATATATTGTGCCTTGAGATATTAGCTAATGATGAATCTATCACTATGAATAAGATATTTTAATATCTTTTGTTATGGCAAACAGTGTATTATCTATTAAAAATTCTCATATCTACATACTTTAAAAAAACATAGATGAAGCAAAATATTCTAATTCATTTCAAAATCTTTCAAAGTAAGAAATTCAGTGTGTTTTGTCCTCATTTGCTAAAAATAGAAAGATGCAACATTTTCTGGTTAGTTCAAAAAACAACATTAAGGAAGATGGAAATTAGCTAGCTTCCCATCAACAAAAACCATAGGAAAATCAGTCAATGGGATTGAAAAATGAGTATCATGATTTAGTATGTAGGGTTTTTTTCCATTTGAATATATGTACATATCTTTCTAGGGCATCTTTTGCAGCTTTGACAGCCGTTAAAACCATGTCTCAAAATAAACTAAACTTAAAACCAGGCTTTCAAATAACCATATCACATACTTTAGTGTTAAATCAAGATTTTAAAGAAATATTGAAACATCTTCAAGCATCTTGCTATCACTAGTATTAAAAGTAATTTTAAAAAAGAACAAACATTATTTTTGTGCTGTTGATAAATAAAAGAAAAACTATGTTTAAAATATGTATTTAATCTTTATCTTATCCTTTTAAATTTCTATTTTCCATATGTTTTATTACCTGCTATATTAGGAAGGCAGAATTTATGATTTCAAAGAGAATCTCATATGTGCCTAAAAGGTCCGGAACCGCAGGATATAAGGAATTCTCTAGGCAGAAGGCAGGAGAACTAAAGCATGTATTTATACTCCACAGTAACAATCCCACAAACCAGCGTCCCCATTTTGATATTTTCATCAAAAGCTCCCAGGCCCAATAAGTCCGCCTCACAAGGGTAAATAGGAGGCCACAGAGAAGCGAGATGGTATAAGGCAAAATCATATACATGCTTCCCCTCTACGGTAAGAAGATTACCCACTAGCCTCCAGTCAGCTCTGCTACCAGCAGCTCAGCTTCGGATGTAGGCGGCTCCAACCGGAAAAGGCAAGGAGGATCTTCAAGCTGTCCTCTCCCCTCTTATAGAGTTTTTGACATCATCAAGCGCCGCCTGAACGACCAGGGCCGATTGGTTCTTGACTTGGCCCCTCCCCCTAACGTAGACCAGGTTAACACACCTCCCCTCAGCCAGCCCCATGACTCATCACACAGGAAGCCCCCTGATCCCCGGCTCTGCCGCTGGGCCTCCTGCCCCGGAAGAGCAAGCCCCAGTGTCCAGGGAAGCTCAACGAGGTAAGCTGAGTCCATTCTGGTTACACCTGCATGATAACACAGTAGACTTGTATATAATTATCAATAAATAGTCATGTAGTAGGAGTGTGTGTGGCCCCCACCCCAATTTTTACTGATAAAGGTGTTTATTTGAAAAAGATTGAAGACCACAGCAGTAAGGGACCTGCTTTGTAGAATAGTTAAGAAATATTTGCACTACCTTTTTGTGGTGGCAAAGAATTGGAAACTGAGGGGATGCCCATCAGTTGGGGAATGGCTGGACAAGTTGTGGTATATGAACGCAATGGAACACTATTGTTCTATAAGACATGATGAGCAGGTGGATTTCAGAAAAACCTGGAAAGATCTACATGAAATTATACTGAGTGAAGCGAGCAGAACAAGGAGAACACTGTACACAGTAACAGCAACATTGTGCGACGAACAACTCATGATGGAAAATGCTATCCATATACAGAGAAAGAATTATATAGTCTGAATATTGATTGAAGCATACCATTGGCTCTTTTTTGTTTTTTCTTTCTCATGGCTTTTCCCTTTTGTTCTGATTCTTCTTTCACAACATGACTAATGTGGAAATGTGTTTAATATGGTTATACATGAATAGCCTATATCAGATTGCATGCCATCCTGAGGAGAAGGGAGGGAGGGGGAAAATTTTGGAACTCAAAATCTTGTGAAAATAAATGTTGAAAAATAAAAAATAAAAAAATACATTTGTATTGATGTATTCACATCAATGGTTTGATAGTGCTTTGAGGAGCCTTGAACTCAGTTTGTTCTTTTACATTGTAACAATATTTTCTGACCATATTTTTCATACCAATGTTTGTCTATGAAGCTCTTTCTTCAAAAAATAAATTTTTTTAGTTCATATTAGTAGTGTTACAAATTCCCAATTAGTGACATCTAAATTAGTAACGTTTTACTGCAATAGCACATCCTAAACTTTGTTAAAGCCTTAGGTATTTGGATCAACATTTGAGAGAGTGAGAAGTTAAAATAGTCAACCACCTCTCAATTTCTACTACATAGACACAGTCATCCACCAACTGAGGATACTGAATCAGTGATGTGCTGGTAAATGTTTAATGGCTAGTGTTTGGAGGGGAAAAAATGTTCTGATGATACACTTTTAAGTTTAGTCTGCATTGTTAACATTTTTTCCATGACTTTCTTAAGTGTAGACAATCAAAAAAATAATAAATTAAACTTGGATTTGTAGAGATTGTCAATTTCTCAGGTGTAAATGCTCACAATGAAAATTTTAAAATAGGTTCTGGGATCCAGTGGAGCTGGCTGCAGCATACCCCTGGAACTATTTTTCTTTTAGTTGATTCTATACACATAAACCATTTTGAAGGGTGACTACATAAAATATTTACTATTATTATTTGTTAAACTACTAGCTGAACTTCCCTCTTTTTGGTAAAGACGTGCAAAAGGCTGCATTGGCTGTACCAGTGAGTTCTGTTGAACTGGTTTTCTTTTGTTCCATGGGAGTGTTTTGTAAGGATAGTGCAGACCAGGAAATGTATGAGGTGGGAAAAACAAAAGGGAGGTGGAGGAGAGGGGTTAAGGATAGGTTAGGGGAAGTGGGAGAGAAAGAGAGAGAGAGAGAGAGAGAGAGAGAGATGGACAGACAGAGACAGAGACAGAAAGAGGAGGGGGAGAGGGAGGGAAAGAGGAAGGAGGGAGGTAGAGAAGGAAGGAAAGAAGGACAAAGGAAGGAAAAGAAAGAAAAGGAAGGAAAGGAAAGGAGCATCATTGGGGTATCTTTTTCAAAAAAATTCAGAGAAGAGAACAGAAGGAAGGCAAGAAAGAAGCACAGAGAAGCAGAACAGCTTTGGAAATTTCCTGGTGAACTTGTTATATACTTAAAAAAGAAAAGCAAGCTGTACATAGTAAGGATCTGTAACTTTATGCACTTTTCACTGTTGAACTATGTATGTGACAATGTTCACTTTGTTTAATGTTTGTTAAGTTTGGAATAAAAATATGATTTTTAAAAAGTTACCAATAAAAATTTAAATAAAAAATCACTAGTTGAATTCATGGTTTCTTTTCTCTAAATTACTAGTCTCCTTTTCCTTTGCAATTTCATTCTAAGTCAGATTGACTATAATAGTTACTAAGCTATTGTTAAAAAATGGATCTGGCTTTTAAATTAAATTCACCCAGTGGTTTTGCAGCTGTAGACTGTGGTTCTTTATAGAAGTAGATAGCGGAAATGATGATCAATTAGGCAGTGAAAGAAAGGGTCCTAAGTCATTGGCTCAAGTGTACTGGATCATGTGAAAATCCTGGCAAGTAAGGAAGAGAAAACATTTTTCTTCAAATGAAAACCCAACAGTTTTCAGCTATAATTGAACTTAGATTTAAAATAGTCTTGCTGCTACAAAATAAATAGATCTTCCTGTCATTTCTTATTTTCTCAAGTTCTAAAATTTCACAGTATTCAGAAATTGTCAGCATCCCTTGTATAAACTTGACATTTACTTGAAAATATTTTTTAAATTAACTTTGCATTTCTGAGTCACCATCTAAAATCTTAAGCAATAGTATGGAATTAAATTTGTTTAATTCTATTTAAGGTTGGTATCACATAGGCAGAATTATGGTATCATTTCAAAATTACCATTTGTATGCATCTCTTTCCACTTCAAATAGTGTATCCAAGGCAAGATCCTCTTTGCTGTGTATACATCATACACTTGATCCTTCTCCATCCATGAAAGATTTCATCAAACCCCAGTGCTCAAACCAGTTGTGTAATCTCGGGCAAGCCACTTCACTTTTCTGGGTCTCAGTTTCCTCATCTATAAGATGTGGAGGTTCAATTAAATGATCTCCAAGATCTCCCCCAGTTAATCACTTTTAATCAAAACTTTTTTATGCAACTCATTTGACGGTTACTGCTATAAGAAAGAATGGGTTTTTGGAAGATTCCACAGTAATTCTACATGGCAGAATGATGCAAATACCTAAGTTTTAGGGGTCATTTAACAGATGTTATTGCATTCTGAATTTCAGAGTTAGGAGGGACTTTAACAGTCATTTAGACTAACCCATGCTGGATATATAATCCCCTGATGATACACCCTATAGGTGTCATCTGGACTTTGACTGAAGGCTTCCAATGAAGAGTAACCCATTATCTCCCCAAACACAACAATTCCAATTTGAAAGAAATCAAATTGTTATGAAACCTTTCCTTGCCAAACCTAAATTTTGCTCCTAGCATCTTCTACCTATTACTCTTAACTCTGCTCTCTGGGCCCAAGCAAAACAAATTTAATTCTTCTTCCACCCATTCCTTTCAAGTAGTTGAAGATAGCTCCACTCTCTTCCTTGAGTTTTCTCCAAGCTAAACAACCCCAGTTATTTCAATTGTTACTAATATAACATTGGATCATACCCCTTTCCCATTCTGTTCATCCTCTTCTGGACACTCTTCAGCAATGGCCTTCCTAATCTGTTGGGCCCACAAACATTACAGATATAGTCTGACCATGAGATAAGTTGACTATTATCACCTCTCTAAGTAACCAGATGAATAACAAGTCAGTACTGTTCTGACTAAGGTTGCTTCAGACAAGATGGAACTGGAGCCAGCCTCCAATTCTCAGAGAGTTGTATCAATGGTGTAACAGTCCTTAACAAGTGCAAAAAAAGCAAGAGTTTGAAATAATCACTCCTACAATTCCTTGGGACCTTCTTCTCGCCTTATCTCCTTTGTATCAAGATCACCAAGACTTCAGTTCCCAAAGCTAGGCAATAGTACCTCTGGGATCAGGCAATCCATTCCTTGGACTAGCCTGGCATGTGGAAAGGAGAAAAGATGGGGCAGCTGATAATGCAGGAGTATGATGTTATGGAAAGAACATTAGGCTGAGAAAAAGAAATCTGGATTCTGGTCCTGGCTATGCTGGCAATACTCTAGCATATACTACATATAGTATACTATACCATATAAAGTTAGTCATAATAGCTTTGTGATGTGCGCAAGTGTTTGTACCTGTTTGGACCTCAGTCTCTCCATTGAAGAATTCGCTCTTCTGAATTTCCCCATCATCCTTCTATTCACCCAGATTCGCGACCTTAGAATCATCTTCAAGTGCTAACTCATTCTCTTTCCACCTCATTTATCTGATCACTTGACTTCTACTTCTACAATGTCCCTCATATCCATATCCTTCTTTTCACCCACGAAGCCACCATTCTATTTCATTATCACATCTTACTTGGACTATTGCCATAACGTCTTAAGTCACGCCTCTCTCCAATCTGATCCCTACCCACCAATGCCAAAGGGAACTCTACTAAAGCACAGACCAAAATGTCACCCATCTGCTCAATAAACTCCAATGACTGTCTATTCCCTCCAGAATAAAATCTAATATCTTTTGTCTGGCATTTGAGACCTAGTAAAATCTGGCTCCAGCATAACTTTCTAGCCTTCTACATTAGCTCCCCTCACAAATTCTACAATCCAGTCAACCTGGCCTTTTCAGTGTTCCTCCCACAACACACCCCATCTACCATCTCTGTACTTTTGTACCCTACTCTTGGAAGGTATGTCCTCCTCAACTTTGCCCATAGAATCCCTAATTTCCCTGAAAGCTCTGTATGTCACCACCTACAGAAAGCCTTTCTTGATCCTTTCCGTAAGAATTTCCCCCTCCCCTCATTGACAACAACTTGTATTTATTCTGTAGGCACTTATTGTAAGTACATGTTGTCTCCCTAATAGAGTGTAAGCTCCTTCAGGGCAGGAACTGTTTTATTTTTGTCTAGACTAGTGCCTGGTTCAGAGTAGATACTTAGGAAATGTTTATTGGTCAGTTGATTTGTTGATCTGTAAAAATGAAGAGATGGTACTGGATCTGAAAAGTTCCATCTAGTTCTACCATTCTATTAATGTGACCATCTAGCTGTAGGTGTGTGCATGAGGATGTGTGAGTGCATGTGTGTATATGTGTGTGTGTGTATATGTATGCTTGTAAAATTCCCAAAACACATTTGGTTTCCTATATAAGCCCATTACTAATGTCTGTTTTTTGACCATGTCATAAGAGGCATTTTTATTAGCTATAAAGGAAATATTAAAAATAATCATAATAAGGTCAGGAAAAGTTGCTCCAAGGGTATTGTGATTCTGGCATGTAATCTAAAGTTTAATACTGTAATTTGAGCCTCTTTTGATCCATTCTATGTTTTTAATGTAGACATGTGACTTGTAGGACTCATTTAAAGGACTAATAAATATGGAAATGGTTTTCTTATGGAGAGACTCTGACAATATTCAGAAATTATACTCAGAGGTTAAAACTGAGGTTGAGTTCAATAGAACTGCCTATTTGGTTCACTTGTAAAAATTATCTCTAATATTATTATTAACCTGGAGACAATCTGAGATTTTCTTATAAGTGAAATTGTTGCCCACTGACATGCTGTAAGGGATATTTTATGTCCAGTGTCAAGTACCATTTGGCATCTGGATTTTTTCTTTTCCTGTTGTCATTCTTATCAGTGCCTACTTTCAACATGGCTACATTTCCCTCTGCTATCTCTCACACTCTCAACCTATCTGCTGGAATTGACGTTACACATAATCTTTTATAATGGCAAATATATTGAGGCAAAGTGGTACCTTCTTAAGAACCCTTGATTTGAAGACAAAGGCCCAGGCTTTGAATCCCAGATTATACCACTTCATATCCATATAACCATAGAAAAGTCAAATCCTCTTTGGGCCTCATACATTAGGAAACGAGAGGGTCTGACCCTCTCACCTCAATCAATCTGTGAAGTGATTAGTTTTGAGGTTTTTTTAAATGTGTAAACAAGATTGTCCACACCCTTTATGAGGTGTGAACTCCTCTATAATTGGGTTAAAAGGGAACTAAGTGATCAGCTAACTGAGTGAACTAAGCACACACCTGGGGGCTTTAAGAAGTGAGAGGAATTTTAGCAGTTGCCCAGTTCAACAGTGGGTTAGACAAGCAATGGGATACTCCAGGCTGAGGATTATATTGAGGAAACTTACTTTGTGCCTATATCAAAGGGCAGCACAGAGCAGGTTGTGAGAGCAGAGGGAGGCCCTCAATGCTTTTTATCATGTTATTATAGAGACTGGACCAGCATCAGGCAACCTATCCCACCTGGAATAGCAAAAGGCACACTGAGGACAAATACTGACATAGATGGATACATTAAGATAGCCACAGGAGGGAAGTAGCTTCAAAGACCATGTCTCCTCATGCCAGAAAAGAAGCGGCAGCTTAGCATCTATATAGTCACTTAATCTTAGAACTTTGTAGAGCTGGGGGCTCCCTATATTTAAGGGAAACTTCATGAGGCCTCTATGAAGGGAGAAAAAGACTTCCAGGGACCAGAAATTGTAAATTAACCCTTGCCATATGTACTTAAGTTTAACTTGAAATTTAGTTTAATCAAAGACTGTATGTTCAAAGGGAGAATATGGTCTTAGTCTTGGAGGAATGTTTTGTGCCACGTATTCTTTTTAGATCATTTTAGTAAATACTTTTGCTAAAAGGTAATAGAAGCTACTGGTAATAATCAATGGTAAGCACTGGGGGCTTATGAGCAAAAATATAAAAAAAAATACCCAACAACCCATAAAACCAAAAAACTAAACAGTTTCTCTGGGTTATACTTAGATTCCTAAAGAGAGTAGTAGTCAAACAAGTGCTGAAGACTCAGCCAGCTAATTTCAGCAGGAACTAGGGAAGAAGCCCAGGCTAACAAGTAAGGTGGGGCCTATATATAGAATGAAAGGGCTGGACTAGATGAGCACTAAGAGATGACCTCTCCTTCAGCTCTAAGTATAATTTCTTATTGCTGTTGGGTGCTAGATTTCTCCCTCCCTACTCCTATACCCAAAACAAAATGACTACATAATATTATTTCAGCCTTGTTTCATTCTTTAGAAAAGCAAACAAATAAAAATGAAAGAAAAATCTGACTTGAGGAGGCCAACACATTTCTAATTAATTGATATATTCAGAGTAAACCAATGGTCTTTTTTTAGTCTAGATTTTCTTGTACATTAATGGTTATCTGGCAGCTAGGTGGCTCAGTGGATAGAGAGCTGGGCTTGGAGTCAGGAAGACCCAAGTTCAAACCCAGCCTCAGATACTTACTATCTGTATGACCCTGGGCAAATCACTCAACCTCTGTTTGCCTTAATCCCCTGAAGAAGGAAATGGCAAACAGCTTCAGGACCTTTACCAAGAAAACTCTATGGACAGTATTTGTGTGCTGTGGTACACAGAATCATGAAGAGTTGGACATGACTGAATGACTAGACAAACAGAAGATATATATGTACATTCACATACACATACACACACATGTATACATACCTATATGTATGTATATATGTATATATACATATACACATAAGTATGTTGTACATACAATACACACATATACACTGCACAAATTCATATATATTTATATACAAGTAGTGATTTGTATAGAGGTGACATAGAGATATAAATGTGTATCTACATATCTATCTATGTAATTCTGCCTACCCATCTTTTCTCCTAAATTTCTATGGAATGACTCCAAATATTTACTGAAGAGTTCTACTTGATCATCTTCCTATTCTTTCAAATACATGAAAATGAAAAGAAGAGATTTATCATCTTACAAATGAATCTGCCCCTTTCTTCTGACTTGCCTATTTCTGTCCATGATGTCACATAGCATTGTCACTAAGCTCTACAAATTCTTTTCATTCTGTTTCCACTGCCACTGTGCTAATCCATGCAGTGACCTAAAACCTGAATTCATTATAATAACCTCCTAAATGGTTTCCTTGCCTCAAATCCAATACACATTTTAACCACCTACCATATTCAATACATTGTGCTAGGTGATGGAGATAAAAAAATAAAACAGAGAACAGAAACAAATGTATCCTACTCTCAAGGTTACATCCTATAGTATCTATGGCTGTAGTTACTATATACAAACAGATAAGCACATATGTGAAAATTTGAGAAGTATGGAGAGAACATGAACTAGAGGGACAAAAAAGGCCTCACTTAGGACTTGCAACATGAACTCATTAAAGGAAACTAGGAAGTCTAGTGGCAATGGTGAAGAGGGCCTGAATTCAAAGTATAGACAATGATCGGACAGAGGCATAAATGTGGGAGATAGGATGCCATGTTTGTCTAGCAGAGAGGCCAGTTCGATTATAATGTCTATTGGAGGGATGAATAATTAGTCTGAAAACATAGCACAGAGCCACATTTCTAAGGGCTTTAAATGCCAGGCTAAATATTTTGTAGCTTAGACTAAAGATAATGGGGAGTCACTAATGTTTCTAGAGCAGGGACATGATGAGACTTGTTTTTTTAGGAAGATTATTTTGGTAACTGAGCTGGGGATGGATTGGAAAGAGGTCTTGAAGCTGGAAGTCCAATTAGGATGCTGTTGCAAAGGTCCTAGTAAAAAGTGAAGGGGCCCTAAGTCAGCATGCTGACCATGTAAGTAGAGACAAATGTGAGAATCTTTGTAGGGGAAGAATTGATATGATTTGGCAACAGGTTTGATATGGTGGAGGTGAAGGAAAGGGAAGAGTTAAAGGTGACCCTGAGGCTGCAAACTTGAGTGACTGAGAGAATGGTAATACTCTTGATATAAATAAGAGGAGTGAAGAGAAGGGGTCAGTTAAGAGGAAAATATGAATTTTGCTTTGAGAATGTAGAGTTTGTCATACCTAGAAGATTTGAAAGTGGTGATATCTAGCAGACAATTATGTTGGACTATAGCTCAGGAAAGAGGATGAAATACATATGTACACAGATATAGATACATGTGTATATAGGGACATAATACATATAAACACACATGTGCAAGTACATATTTATATACATGCATATACTTGTTAATAGGGGTTAAGCATGATAGCCAAAACCATGAGAACTGATGATTTTTGGGAGAAAGTGTAGAGAGAAGAAAAGAGAACTTGGGGGGCATCTACAAGAACAGGATTTAAATGATGATTTGGTGAAAGAAATGAGGTAGATCAAACAGGTAGGAAGAGAAGCAGAGAAAGCAATGTCACAAAAATTCAGAGAAGAGAGAATATCCCCAAGGAGGAATAATCAACAGGGTCCAGTGCTGCAGAGTGGACAGAACAGGAAAGGACAAGGAAAGGGCCATTGAATTCATTAATTAAGAGAACATCGATAACTTTGGATGGAACAGTTCCATTTAAGTCATAAGAATGGAAGTCAAATTGGAACAGGTTGAAAAGTGACTAGAAAAAAGGAAGTTAAGGCCAGGAGTCAGGAAGATTCATTGTCCTGAGTTCAAATTTGTCCTCCAGATACTTACTAGCTGTGTGACCCTGCATGAGTCACTTAATCCTGTTTGCCTCAATTTCCTCTTCTGTAAAATGAGCTGGAGAAGGAAATGGTAAACCACTCTAGTATCTTTACCAAGAAAACCTCAAATGGCGTCATGAAGAGTCAAACATGACAGAAATGACTCAGAAACAAATTAGAAGTTTCTTTTTGTGGGAGTTGGGATGACAGATATAAAATATTTTTGGGTAGGCTCAAGTGGAGGGATTTTTTTAAGAACAGAAGAGATATGGATATGCTTGTAGACAGCAGAGAATAGGAGAAATTGAAGAACAGAGAGAGCACAGGCATAATAAAAGGTACAAGCCTCTTAAGATAAAAGAAGGCAAGAGACTCATTTAGTAGGTTATTGTAAGGCATTCAGGTATTAGGCAAGAGAAACCTGGATGGATTAGGACAGTGGAAATGTAAACAAAATGAAAATGACAGATTTATGTGCAACTTGAGTCTGGAAGCCCATGAGCATGAGCCTCTGATGTGAGCTTCTCCTTATTGGTGGAGATCAATATTCTTTACTTCCTTGAGGGATGAGGCAGAATTGACAAGAGCAAGAGAGGAGAGAGCTCCAGCCTCTTCCATCTACTTACTTTCTTAAACCCTTTTCAGATTCTTTGGGCTCTGCAGGCACTTCTGGTTTCCAGCTTCTAGAGGGAAGATGGACCATGCCAATCCCACTTCATCTAGGATCAATAGAGGGACTGGTCTTAGCAAAGGAAAGGACTAGTTATTGATAAGAGACTGGAATAGAGGGGGAGAAAATTGGGGATAATATTAAGGTATTTGAGGTATAGCGTTAGGTAGAAGGAGTAGGCTATTAGATTTCTTTAATTCCATATATTGTCTAACTAATATATTCTCTTGATTGATTTTTTTTCTATTTTTTTAACCAGTTCCAAATTGTTTTGATGACTATTGCTTTGTAGCATAGTTCGAGAGTTGGTACTGCTAGACTCCTTCCTTCCCAGTTTTTTTTTTAAATTTCCCATAAGATTCTGGACCCTTTATTCCTCCAGATGAATTTCATGATTATTTGTCCCAGCACTATAAAGTAATCTTTAGGTAATTTGATTGGTATAGCCCAGGATAAGCAAATTAATTTAGATGATATTGTCCCATTTATTGTATTGACTGACCCTGCCAATGAGATATTAATATTTCTCCAATTATTTAAGTCTGTCTTTATTTCCATAATGATATTTCACTGGACATTCTCCACACCCTCCTTACCTCTATCTCTTGGCTTCCCTGGATTCTTTCATGATTCAGCTCAAATACTAACTTCTGCAAGAGACCCTTCCTGGCTCCCCAACACCATTCCACTACTTCACTTTTAGAATGTCCTTCATTTATCCTGTTTATCATGTATATGCCTTTTTATGTATATCTTGTCTCTATCTATATCTTGTATATACCTATTTACATTAGCTATCCCATTAGATAAAAGCTCCTGTGTGGCAGGGACTGTTTTTGCTTTTAATGTGTCTCCCTTATTATAGGGACATGTCAGAGGAAAAGTATGAAAGCATGAAGGAAGGGGTTGGGAAGAGGGAGCATCTTATGAACCTCATTTACCTGAAAACGCAACCCACAGACAGTGTTGTGTAGACACATAATTGTCAATGGTGAAATACATGGGGAGAAAGAGAGGGGAGAACAGAACTTTAAAGGGAGGGTGGTATTAAAAAGGGAATAGTAAGACCAGTTAATTATAGTGGGGTAATTATGAAGGAGAATTAAAAGGAGAGAAAGAAAGGGTAAGATACAGTGATCTAGTTCTGGTCTGAGTGAAGAGAGAAACAGAGGAGTAGGATCAGATTTTCCCAGTTACAGATTATTAGCAATCACCTTATCGAGACAGGGTTGTCTAGTAGATAATGAACCTGACAGAGTCAAGAAGACTTGAGTTCAATTCCTGCCTTTAACACATACCAGCTACGTGATTATGGGAAAAGTCACTTAAACTCATAGTGCCCCCAGGCAACCTGTATGCTTAGTACAGTGCTTGGCATATAGTGATTAATAAAAGATTTTTCATTCATTCCCTTATTCATTTATTCATATAAGACTATAAACTGAGAAACAAATGCTGATCTGCATTGATAGAGGGAGTTTCCTTACTAATAATTCCCTATGCTAATTAAATATCTAAAAAGAACCTATTGAGATATTTTGAGATTATTGCTTTTCCTGGTTAATTCTCCTTATAGTTTAGTTATCTTTTCCATTTAGTACTTAGATGCTATGTAATTTTTCAATATCTATTTACTGTTGGTATTGTTTTGTTTTTAATTTATGGTGCCTTTTAAGCATAATGTAGTTTCACTGCTTGGCTCCTAAAGATTTGTCATTTTTACTTATAAAGGATGAATAAGAAATAAAAGAAATAGTAAGAATTCCCTTTGGTTAATTATATGTAAAAAACCCTAATGACAAATAAAATAGGAGAATAATTACAAAAATATAAAATGCTCTAATTAACAGAAAAAGAAAGCGAGATCTAAATATGTGATGTTGAGAAAAATTAAATGAGTCATTAATTAACTCTCAAAGTTAAAAAAATATCCTGGGTCCAGAGGCATTTACAAATAAATTTTAGCAAGCATTATGAAACAACTAACTCTAAAGCCGTGAATTTAGCAGGGGTCTGAGACCTGGCTAGCATTCTAGTACTTGTAGTTCAGAGGTTTCCTTGAGATAATCTGGGCTTTCACCATCTTTGAATTGGGAGCCAGACTCCGTCTGCTCCTGGGGGCTTTGAAAAGAACATGTAGTTTGTGATGGGCAGACCAAGATTAAGATGACATGGTACAGACAGGCTGACTGTCTGCACTGACCATGAGAAAGCAACAAACACTTGGATCATTAGAGAACATGAGAGGACAGTGGCACAGACCATGAGAGGCTGACAGTTTGGCTGTGAGGGGATGGAAGACAGCAGCCCAAACAGCCAAATGGAACAAAGAATTTGGACTGGGGCAGTCTATGGTCACTATCACTTTAAGAACTTTGGAGGGTTCCAAAAGACTTTACTTACCTCCAATTCCCTTCCCCATGTCTGTCTCTTTATTAATATCCTTATTGTAATCTTTTTTCCCATGATAATCCACAATCCATCATGTACATTTGCATTGCCTGTCTATACAATTATTGCATGCCTTAGAAAGGAAGAAAATAGAGTGAGCCAGTAACTAGCTGTGATATATAGAACTTTTTTTAAAAAGTCAAAGAATTAAACTCTATCCTAGCAATCTGGCTTTGCTTCTAAGGAGTTCAGATTATTGTTATGAATAACCTATATTTTAAGTATTTAGGTGGTGCAGTAGATAGAGCACCAGACCTGGAACAAGACATGAGTTCAAATCCAGCCTCAGACAATTATAAGCTGTGTGACCCTGGGCAAGTCACTCAACCTCTATTTGCCTCAGTTTCCTTAAGTATAAAGGGAGGGTAGCAATAGCACCTACCCTCCCAGGGTTGTTGTGAGGATAAAATGAGATAATTGTAAAGTACTTATCACAATGTCTGACACATAGTAGCAGACATATAAATGATGATTTACCAAAGAAAATTCCAGCTTCCAAAGTGAAGAAGGCAGGGAGTAGAAAGAGGGACCAAAAAAAGGTCACACCCATAAGCCACTGAGGAGGAGGAGTAATGAGTCAGAGCTCAGCTAACTTTGCTCTACAGCAACACCTCCTGGTTACATATAAATTGTTTTAAAATACAGAAAGAAAGCAACCTATTAAAATCCTTCTAATAGGCAAATATGGTTCTGATACCAAAACTAGGGAGTGATGAAGCAGAGAATGAAAATAATTGAGCAACCAATCAATCAAAAACATTATTAAGCATCTACTTCAGAACAACAAAATTTATCTGGAATATCAAAAGGGCCTCAAGAGAAATATAAAAGAAAACATTTTTTTTTTAAAAAATAGGTATGGAGCAGGTCTAGCTAGATACAAAGTTATACTATAAAAATAGTAATAATCAATACTACATATTTTTACTAGGTGGAGCAGTGGAGCACCTAGAGTACCAGAGCTGGTATGAGGATAGACTTGAATTCAAATCCACCCTTGGACACTTTCTAACTGTGCAACCTTGAGCAAGTCACTGAACCTTTGTTTGCCTCAGTTTCTTCATCTGTAAAATGTAGGTAGTAATAGCACCTATCTCCCAGGGTTATTGTGAGAATCAAATGAAATCATAACTGTAAAGTGCTTAGCATAGTGCCTGGCACATAGCAAGTTGTATAAATGTTATTTCTTATTTTTATACTACTAATATAATTATATTAGTTTGTAATTATAAACTATATTGTATATTATATTAGTTGAAATTATATTACATTGTTACATTAATTTAAAAATGGACCAGACCGTGCAAATAAGATTTAGAACCAATAGAACACATCGGCAAAATGTTTAACAAACCCAAGGACATCAACTATTAGGTCAAGACTTTCTTGATCATCAAAAACTTCCAAGAAATATAGCAAAAATTAAATTTACCAATGGCCGATAGCATACGACACACATTAAGTTACTTAAATATAAAAGATCAAATCAGAAAGTAATTAGAGGCAATGAGAAAAAGATAACATAATTTCCACAACTATTAATAAATCAAGGGATAAGAGTCATCATTGAAAATAAAATGGACAATTTTCTTTACATAAAGTTGGAGAAATTTTTGCATGAGCAAAATTAAGGCAGTTAATATTAATAGCTGGGAGCAACTTCTTAACACATTTGTCTTTGAAAGGTCTGATATTCCAGATATGTAGGGAATTGCTGCAAATATAGAAGAACAAGATCCAATCCACAAAAGATAATGGTCAAATGATATGAACGAGTAGTTTTCAAACAAAGAAATACAAAATATCAAAAACAACATTGAAATGTACCCCAATACTAAGCATATTATAAAAAAACCAAAACCCCTATGTGTTAGTAAGCCAATTGGGCTCTTAGCACTTAGTTCAACCAAGTGCCCTTGAAGAGTTTGGCCTTTGTTTCCTTGATTAGATTTGGGTGTCCTTGGTGCTTCCTTGCCTCAGGGGAGGGCCTAGTTTACACATGAGTTTGAGTGACATGTCTGGGACAGCAGAGGCTTTTAGACCTTGTGAGTTTAAGTCGCCTCTTTGTGATGATTCTAGGTCACGTGGGTGAGTCACATGTGTGACTCACCCCTGACCCTGAAAAAGATATAAAACCAGGGGTTGGTTTTCTCTTCTTCGGAGCTCTTACCCACAGCAGTGGTGGCTCGAGTGACTCTGGGCCAGCCCACATTATGAGCTCCCGGGCTGAACCTAGATGTTGGTAACTATGAATCTGTATTTGGTCTGTCTGTCGATGTTTGTAATTTGTTTAGGGCTCTTACTCATGATGGTGCTGATGGGAGACTCTGGGCAGCTGTTGCTAAGGGCCCTCCAGCTTGTAAACCCAGATGCTGGGACTTTGTTAAACTCTGGTAACTATGTATTGGCATTTGAATGAGACAAGGTCTGTCTGTCCATGTTTGTACTTTGTTTGTATTTTGCTCTGAAGTTCAGGGTGGTGGTTTTTTCCCCTGAACTAAGTGAATGATATTTGTATGCTGAATTAAAGTAAGCTTGTCAACCCCTTAACGTTGCTTTCCTTACTAAAGCAGATCAAAAGAACCTGTGCTTTTGCAGCGTGCTGGTATCATTCTTGTTGTTGGGCTTGTGTTGGTCTTCTACCCCCACAACAGCTGCTAGCCAGATTGTTGAAACACCCAACCAACTCTGAAGTTCCACTTCACACCAATAGATGGGAAAGCCAGCAAAAACTGGAAATAGCAATTGTTGGCATGTCTGTGAAACACAGGTTTAATACATTCTTTATGTAGAAGTGAATTGGTCCAAATATTCTGTAAAAGAACTTTGAACTATACCCTAGAAGTACTACACTGTACATACATTTTTTTCTAAACAATACCACAACTAGGCATATATTACAAAGAGGGCAAAGACAAGAGTAATGGACCCATATGTTAAAAAATAATTGAAACTATATTATAAGGCAGTAGATACTGAAACTATCTGATACTGGCTACAATATACAAAGGTAGATCAGTGGAACAGAGTAGAAATGCAACACATTGTAGTAAAGGACTATAGTAACCTTGTGTTTGACAAATGTAAAGATTTAAGTTTTTGAGATAAGAATTCATTATTTGGTAAAAATTGTTGAGAAAGCTAGAAAGCAGTCTGGCAGAAATTGGGCATAGATCAATACCTTAAACCATGACCTAGATATAAAAGGAGATATCACAAGAAAATTAGAAGGAAATGCTCATTTTATTACATAAATTAAAATAAAATTTATTTTAAAAAAGAACATGGAGCATATTAACCATCAGACTCATGAATAAAAGAATATATGAAGAAATGAGAAAGAAAGCTTTGTGAGGTATAAAATGGAGAATTTTGATTGTATGAAATTAAAAAGTTCTTGTATAAATAAAGCAATGCAACCAAAATTAGAAGGAAAGCAGAAAATTGGGAAAAACACTCTCATAGACAACCTCTCAGATAAAGTTCTCATTTCTCAAATATATAAAGAACTTGATCAAATTTATAAAAATGCAAGTCCTTCCCCAATTGATAAATGATCAAGGGCCATGAATAGGCAGCTTTTCGATGAAGAAGTCAAAACTGCATATAGTTATGTGAAAAAATTACTCTCAATCATTCTTGATTAGAGAAATGCAAATTAAAACAACTTTGAGATACCATCTTATACTATCAGACTGGCTAAAATGATAGATGTCCTTCAACTGGGGAATGGTTAACAAGTTGTGGCATATGATTATAATGGAATAGTACTGTGATATAAGAAATGATGAGCTGGTTGACTTTAGAAAAACACAGAAAAACTTGCATCTATGAAGGAAGATGATGTCTACCTCTAGAGAGAAAACTGACAAGTAAAAATATGTGTAGTATGGTCTTACACATATGTATATGCATACATATATACATATATATGTGATATGTGTGTATGTCTACACATGTGTGTGTATATATGTACATATGTGTTATATATATTTGTGTTTATTTGTAGCCTTCTCTGGGGAGGGGTGGGGAGGGAGGGAAGGAGGGAGGGAGGGAGAAAAAATAAAAATGCACAGCAGAGAAAAAAAAGAAAGCTTAGAAGGAAGCAGAGAAAAGCTGGGTAACTTTGAAAACAATGCTTAGTATTTATTACACAGGTTTTTTTTTAAAGTAAGCAGTTTGAAATTCAAATGCATTGCTTTATATTGAATCCTCTATGTTCTGCTATGTATATGACAACGTTTTTTCTCATTTCGTATCTAAGTTTAAAATGAATAAAAAAATTAAAAAATATTTGTAGTAGCACTTTTTTGTTATAGCAAAGAACTGGAAATAAAGTCATTGACCATTAATTGGGGAATAAGTAAAGAAATTATGAAATCTGAATCTTAAGGAACATTATTGGGCTGTAAGAAGTAACAAATGTGAAAGACTTGTGTGTTTGTCCTTTGTTTTCGAAGAGGGCCATGACATCAGGGAAATGATGACATGAATTGTACTTAGAGATACTTGGGAAGATTTTATGAATTGATGTGGAGTGGAATCAGTGGGCCCAGGAGACCTATTTACGTGATGACCACAGTGATGCAATGGAACACAAATCTGAAAGATTTCAGAACTTTGTTTGATGCAGTGACCAACCATCACTTTAGGAACCATGCTGAAGCTTGCCTCCTGCCTCTTGGCAGGGATGTGATGGATTAGAGGTATAGAAGGAGATATGCATTTTCTGACAAGACTAATGTGTCAATTTGTTTCCTTGACTACACTTGTTTCTTGGGGGTGAAGGTTTCTATTAAAAGAGATGCATTAGGTGGGCAGTGATAGAGATGCAAAAGAAAGAAAAAGAAAATAGCATCAATAAAACATTAAACACATACACACACAAAGAAAAAGCTCAGAAAGGGACAGGAATAAAAGATGATTTTTTTTACCATTTTCTTTGATTTAATATTCACAAAACATACATTAATAAGCTCGTAGTTGTTCATATATATATATATACATATGTGTGTATATGCATATAGGTGTTTATATATATATACATATATATGTATAAATATAATTTTATCTCTCTTGATCACTGGATGGTTGTTAAATTCATAAAAAACAATTTTTCAAAATAAGAAACTGAAAAAAAATTCATCAAACGAGACTTAGAATGAGCAGTCAGAAAGACAGCAGACCTGAGAGAAAGTAATTTCTTAAAAACCCAGAGAGGAAAGGGTATCCAGAAAGAGCAGATGGTAAACAGAGTCCAAAGATGCTGAGAGGTCAGGAAGGATGAGGACTGGGAAAAGGCCTTGGCAACTGGTAACTGGAGAGTTTCAGTGGATTGATTAGTCCAAGAACCAGACTGTAAGGCTTGTAAGAAGTGAATGAGAGGATAGGAAGATGGCTTTTTTTTCTAAGGAGTTTGACTGTAAAGGAGAGTGGAGGTATGAGATGAAAACTAAATAGTAGGTTCAAGTGAAGGTTGTTTCTTTGTTTGTTTTTTAGTTTGGCGCATTTCTAGACACAGGAAAGGAGTCAGAAGATATGGAAGATATGGAAGACAAGATGAGGTGGTGATTTGGAGGGAGGAGCAATTTGCAGGGTGCAAGAAGGGATGAGATTAAAGCTACACATAGAGGAGTTGGGCTTGACGAGGATGATCAGCTCTTCATCAGAGAATGGAAGAAAGGATCATAGAATGGGGGATGATGTCAAGGGGCTTTAAACAGCTCTGTCTGGTTGCTAGAACAGACCTTTTTCATACACCCTTTCATCCATTTTTCACTTGCCAAGCTTATTCTAAGCGTTAGCTGTTAGCTTTAGCATAGAAAAGAGACAATTTGTCCTGTTTATTCTGCTTTGTTAAATTGCAATGCAAGTAATGATTTGTTTAAGAATGTGCTTTTGTAATCAGCTTTGCCACCTACCCAGATATTTTAAGATTTCATTTGTTCACATAAATTCCTTTGTTTATATTTCAGAAGGTATAGGACAGCAAGAGGACATGTGCTTACATACAAAGTTGTTAAAGCTTCTTTATAACAAGCATAAAACTGTCTTATAATGGGGATTTAATGGTGACATTATACCACAAGATTGTTTTTTTCATTGCAAGCAAATACTACCTTACATACATTCATTTCTAAGGCTTTTGAAATGCTGAATTGATGAAGATTTTGCACCAGGCAGAATAATCATGGCATGAAAGTGAAGGTTCATATTTTAAAAGGTGGTGTTTTACAGTGGCAGAGCAAACATCTTCCAGTCATTTGTTTCCCTACTTTCACCCTCATCTTTCTGTACACATTTTCCTAAGTTAGAGTTTTAGGGGAAAATCTTGAAGAGCTAAAACTCCAGATAAAAAAGCCTCTCTCTAACGCTCACTGGAGTACAGGCATGCCTTGTTTTAATTGTGCTTCACCTAATTGTGCTTTGCAGACATTATGTTTTTGACAAATTGAAGGTTTGTGGCAGCCCTGCCCCCAGCAAGTCTATGGGTGCCATTTTTTCCAATAGCATGTGCTCACATCATGTCTCTATGCCACATTTTTGGTAATTCTCACAATATTTCAAAATTTTTCATTGATATTATATCTGTTATGGTGATCTGTGATCAGTGATCTTTAATGTTACTACTGTAATTATTTGGGGGTGCCATGAACCACAACCATATAAGACAACAAACTATTACTGTTGTGTATGTTCTGACTTCCACTGGCTGGCAGTCCCTCCATTTCTCTCCATCTCCTTAGGCCTCCCCTGAGACACGATATTGAAATCAGACCAATTAATACCCCTACAATAGCTTCCAAGTGTTCAGGTGAAAAGAAGAGTCAATCAATATGGAAAAACTTTATTATCATCTTTATTATTACTATTGTCTTTATTATTTTAAGAAACTGCCACAGCCACTTCAACTTTCAGCAAGCACCACTCTGATCAGTTAGCAGCCACTGACATCTAGGTAAGACCTTCCACTAGCAAAAAGATGACAACTCATTGAAGGCTCAGATGATGGTTAGCATTTTTATCAATAAAGTCCCTTTAAACTTAGAATGTACATTTTTAAAAGACATAATACTATTTTACACTACTGCATAGTATAAACATAACTTTTATATGCACTGGAAAAACAAACAAAAAATTGTGTGACTTGCTTTATTGCAATAATTGCTTTATTGCGGTGGTCTAGAACTGAACCTGCAATGTCTCTGAGATATGCCTGTACCTCACTCTGCCTATCTAGGAGGCCTGAAACAAATAGTTAAAGCTGTTTGGAATTCATTAAAGCCTAATTAAAATGCCCCCACCTCCATGAAGTCATCCTTAATCCTACTTGTCAATGACGAACTTTCCCCTCCTCTCCTATAGCATTTTGCTTTGTACTTCTTGAATACAGTTACATTGACTGTATATATCCAAAAAATATTTATTAAGCACCTAGTATATGAAAAGCACTGACTAGGCAAAGACAAAATGAGAAGTCTCTACCTTCAAAGAACTTACTTTCTGCTGGGGTCTTATTACATGTAAACAGATAAGGATGGAGGTGATATGAATGTGATGGAATACTATTGTACTTGGGTGGTTTCAGAGAAATCTGGAAAGACTTGTTTGAATTGATGCAAAGTGTAGTGAAGAGAACCAGGAAAGCAATTTGTACACTAACAACAATATTGTAAATGTAGATAACTTTAAGAGACTTAGGATCTCTGATCAGCTAATGATAAGATGTTACCCACCTCCAGACAGGACTAAAGGTAGCTCATTTATATAGTGCTATGTGCCAGTGTGCTAGCTATGTTACAATTATTTCATTTGATCTTTTCAACAACCCTAAGAGGTAGTTGCCAGTTTTACAGAAGGAGAAACTGATGCAAACAGGGGTTAAGTGACTTGCCCAGAACCACACAGCTGTTAAGTGTCTGAGGTTAGATTTGAACTATGGTATTCTTGACTCCAGCTCCAGTGTTCTATCCACTGTGCCTCCTAAATGCAGAAATGATGGACTTGGCATGAAAATTAAGACTTTTTTTTCTTTTTGGACATGGCTAATGAGAGAATTTGTTTTGATGGATTATACATGTTTTCAACGGTTTTGTTTTTCTGGATTTCTCAGTGAGTGGAGGGAGAAATGAGTGGGAGGGAGAGAATTCATAGCTGAAAATAAATAAAATTGAATTTTTTTTAAAAGGCAAAAAGCATAGAGATGATAACTTGAGAAACTGAGAGGGAATCTTTTCTCTCTGTAAATCCATCTGCTCTATGAAGGCAAGACCTATCTCCTATCTGTACACAATAGGTATTTAATAAATACTCATTGAATTAAATTGCAAGTTTCTGGCCTCATTTTAGAATTCCCTCCACTTTCTTCCTCATCTTAGCTCTCCCAAATTTTTAACAGTAAAAGACGTAAAATAGTCTAATCGTTTGGATGACCCAAAAGATTCATCTGTAAATAATTTCTCTCATAGAAAATACTATAATTTTGGGGGAAATCTCTTTAATTTGCACTATCTTAGTAAGTAAATGCTTTTTGGTGGTAATGGGTAGAGAGGATGATGTCATTTGTTACCCTTCCTTCCAATATACCATATAATCAATCCTCAATTGTCTAATAAAAGGATACCGTAGATAATATAAAATCATTGAAAATCCTCAAAGCATCCATATCTATTTCTTAATGGCAGCCGAAAGGTTAAACTGTGCAGAGCACTGATATGATGTCCATAGACCTTGGTAAGTCTCTGTCCGCCTTCAAGGCTGTTGAGGTTGATAACAGAATTCTCTTGGTAGAACAGGAGAATTTGCATGTCTTCTGACTGTTCACTAGCAAATCCTTTCTTTGTAAGGCAATGTGGCAACGTTTCAGGGGTTGATTAAGATTTATGTGCTAGTAAACAGGCCTGGTGTTAATAAAAGGGTGTTAATAAAAGAAACGTACTGTTGGGAGTTAAAGGGAATTTGAGCTGCAGGGAACGGAGGGTTGAAGTGTACCCCAACTCAATTTGGGGTCTGTGCCCAGCTTGCAAGAGGTCATTCTGGGGGAAGGATTCATAGCAAGGCAGCTACCAACAGTGCATAGAGCGAGGAGCGGGGAATTGTGGGCAACAGGAAGGGAAAATGGAGGCAGTGGGCTTTTACTGAGCACAATGTAGAGGGATGCTCAGGCTAGCCTGCAGAACGCTTTGCCTGAAGCAGATGTTTTGCCCTTGGGGAATTCCTCATGTGAACACAAAGTATTTAGAATGAACCCTCAGCTGGATAAGTTGTCTTGAAGACAGTCTAAAGCTGTCACTGTAGATGGTGGTTATAGCACACTTTACATTGAAAACCAATCAGCCATGGGGAATCTTAGAATAGGAAGAGACCTTTCACACAGACATAGTAATATATGTGAGTTTAACCTACCAGATGGCACTGCTACTGTACATTTGCATGACCTTCTAGTGATGAGGACCCAGGGCAGTCACCTTGGTAGTCATGCACTCTGCCAAACCCCAGAAGGCATCAGAGGAACATATCAAGTTCTCAGAGAGTATCTACCTTCATTCTCTCCCTCTGCTTCTTTGTGGATGGCACTGATCTGCCTCATTAGTCTAGTGGCACAGTCTGGGTGGATTTATTTAATTAATCTTTTTGCATATCCTTCAGTCATTGGGAGACTCCATCTTCTCCTCTCTTCTGATCTTAATGGAACTCAAGCATGTGGGCATAGCACAATGGAATTGGCCATATACGCATGTAATTGTATGTAATTATTTGTTTTGTAGGAAGGAAACAGGCATCTATTAAAGCGCCTACTATGTGCAGGGCACAACAATCCTTGGAGGTAGGTGCTATTAATTTCCTCATTTTATAATTGAGTAAACTAAAGCAGATAGAAGTCAAGTGACTGCCCAGGGTCACACAGCTGGTAAGTGTCTGATACCAAATTCAAACTCAGGTCTGACTGAATCCAGGCCCAGTACTCTGTGCACTATGGTGCCAACTAGCTGCTAATTTTTTAGATTTATGATCTTAGAGGTAAAAGGAATAAACTATACATATTAGCGGCACCATCCTCCCTATCCTATCTCCTCCTAAATCCAAGAAGCCCTTGATCAGACTATAGATGTTTCTCTAACCTGGAAGATTCCAAACACAGTCCAGGTTCTCAGACTTAACCTCTCCCACCTAAAGCTGCAAGACTCCCACATCTGCTTTTTTACTTATGGCCTAAGTATGCCCTATCTGTTTTTCCACTTATTGTCTCTCATAGGGGTAGCATTAAGTCTGTTAGGAAACCAAAGCACTCAAACCAGCCTCCAGTGAAGTTTGCCCCACCCTCCTACATCTTCTTGACACGGCTTGCTCTGTGGCTGGTCTGGATAGGACTCCAATCGATCCTTGATGCAACTTCACCTCTAGTTAAGTGCCAGGGGATTGAAGTCCAGGGTAGGCCTAGGCATGGGAAAAGATCCCTTCCTATTGTCATCCCTCCTCCTCTTTGAACTGCTACTTCCTCAGTGTACACTGAGGTATATCCTAAACAATTTTCTAAAGCAATCCAGCCTGCTGTCTTGTTCCTGTTCATTTCCAGGCCAAATTTATTGTCCATTTGTGGGGTCTGTCCCACAGGGATAAACTCATAAATGAGACCCTCTCATCTTCCAAGAAGACATTCATTCTGCATATGAGTTAGATATGGATAAATTTATTCTTTTATCCTAATATTGTCCTTTGTTTTTAAAATTAATTTAATATTTTATTTTTCCCAATTACATGTAAAAACAATTTTCACATTCTTTTTTTTTCAAATTTTGAGTTCTAAATTCATTGAGAAGGAAAGCAGTTTGCTAATGTCCCATTTCCCCTAGCACTTTTGTAATGTTCCTTCTGCTCCTGTCAGAACTTCCTGTAGATCCAGAGGCTTGATGAAGTCCCTCAATTTCTTCTGTATTTGTTCCTCGAGTCTCACACATCTCCCTGGAATTGGGTGGGTGGGGTTGTGCCTCAAGCTTCACACTTCTCGTGACATCTGGGTAGGATTAGGAAGTGGGATGGAGGGCAAGAAAAGCCCAGATCCCTGGTGTTGCCAGATGCTGGAGATGCTGAAAAAATTAATTTTTTTCTGCTATACTATAATACCTAAGAAAAGGTGAGAAAATGTAAGAGAATATCTACCCATCTTTTGTAGCTGCCATATTTTGCATCTGCTACCTATGAGCTAGGCAAGTCAGCCTATCAGAAGTAGCAAGGCCCCTGAGGGAGAGACAAGAGGCATCATATGTCAAGCAGTCAAACCAATGTCCCTGCCTCAACCTCCACTTCTCCTCAGACCTCAATGGAGGCAAGCCCAAGAGCTCTAGAAATAGTAGTGTCCTATTCCTCCACCCCACCCCCTCCTCACTCTGTCTCCAGCTCTGCCCCTGCAGCCATCATCAAAAGAAGCAATGTATGTGGAGATGTGACCTGGAGACTTCCTTTGCAAAAACTCCTTCCTCCTCAGAAGCCACAGCCACTGGAGAACTGGAAAAGTTGAGTTCTTGACTCCCAAAGCCCTGGGCACTATCAAATGGCTCAATGTCAGAAAACTGTACAGTTTTATTAATGAAGATGACGTTAAGGAAAATGCATCACCATCGGCATTGCCAACATGGGGCCCTTTCTAACCTGCTATGTGTTGTCTCCCTTATTATTAGAATGCTGACTTCTTGAGAGCAGAAACTGCCTTGCATTTCTATTTGTGCCCCTCTCTTAGTGCTTAGAGCAGTGATTTGCACATAGGCACAGTGGAGAGAGTGCTGGGTCTGAAGTCAGGAAGACTCATCTTCCTAAGTTCAAATTTGGCCTCAGAAACTTACTAGGTGAGTGACCTTGGAAAAGTCATTTAACCCTGTTTGCCTCAGTTTGCTCATCCGTAGAATGAGCCAGAGAAGGAAATGGCAAACCACTCCAGTATCTTTATCAAGAAAACCCCAAATGGGACAATGAAGAGTCAAAGACAACTGAAAACAACTTAACAATGACAACTGCTTAGCAATCCCCCACCCCCATTTATTCCCTCATTCACTCATGGCAAAAGGTTCTAAGTGCTTGGCAAAAGGTTAGAGCCTCATAGTAGCTCTTAGAAAGTTCCCCCTAAATGAAAAAAATATGATCTACTTATGAAATGAGGGGTCATAGGATGCTGGGTCTACTGGAGTCAGGCATACATGTTAATAAGCACTTATTAAGCACCTACTGCATGCCAGGCACTGTGCTAAGCACTAAGTATATAAAGAAGGATGAAAGGCAGTTCCTGCTCTCAAGAAGCTCACAGTTTAATGGGGAGGCAACATGCAAACTGTGTAAATATATATATATATATATATATATATATATATATATATATATATATATATACAGTGACTGATATATATATACATATATATACACACACATATATATATATACATATATACACATATATACATATATATATATGATAAATTAGAGATAATCAGTGGAGGAAAGACACTAGCATTTAGAAGGATCAGGAAAGACTTTTTATAAAAGGTACAATTTTAGCTAGAATCTGAAGGAAGTCAGGTGGTGGAGATGAGGATACGAAACTCCTCAATGTTTCTCTATTCAAGCACCATGTTGAATTTATTTAGATATTCCAAAAGGAAAGCGAGCTGTGCATAATAGAGATTCTCAGTTTTATATACAATCATCATTTTCTGTTCTATTCTGTATATGGAAAGGTTCATTTAATTGGTCTTTGTTAACATCAGAATTTTAAAAATAGGAAAAAAAAGCCCTTCTTTCACCTTTCAGGGAATGTCTTCTTATCTGAGATAAGGCATTATTTCTTCATGCTCCTTACTTGAAGTACTCCCTGCTCACGGCCTTCTTTGAACCTTCTTATTTTGAAACAATAAGAGATTGTTTTCTGTTCTGCATGACTTCAGGAGGAGAGGAACATTTTAAGCACATTTGAATGTACTCAATGTGCTATTGAATTAGTTATTTACATGCATCAAATAGATAGGTCACCTTTGAAAAGCACTAGTATTTCTTTTGACCTCATGGACCATGAATTAGTGGGCAGCTCCGATTTTCCTGCTCAATTTTAAACCTGGAAAAACCAAAAACAAATCCATGTCTGTGTGAACAGTCCTTCAGTCTCTGCAAGCATAGGAAACAGTGGCATTGGCTTGAATCATTGGGCCTCAATAACAGCTTTGCACAAGTTCACCACCCCCAGAGACACCTTTGACAGCCTTCCCGCTCCAAGACCTACAGAGACTGCTTGGGCAGGAGCCAATGAAGTGAAGAGTGTTTCTGTGGTGGCTGTGATTACCAGGCATACACAAACCTTTCCAACCTCTCTTTTTTTTCAAGGTCATGAGTATCTCATATCCAGACTTGTTTATATTTCAGAAAGAATTGGTTTGCACACATCAAACTTAATCTCCTCTAAACAAGAATTTAATCTGTGTGGTTGGATTCCCCCCCCCCCCCTTCTCTAAATGAATGGTTCTCTTTCCACATACTGGCAGTCAAAAGCTCATTTCCCAGCCCTTTCTCTTCTGCTGACCAAAATCATTTTTGGCATTTGGGATTCTATGAATTCTTCTTTGCTTTAGATACCTTTTAGGTTGATATCAAAAATCCTTGGGAAACCTTGAGCCCTATTAAAGATCCTCTTTTTCTCATATAAATGATTTTCCAATTTATATATTTGCCCTATTATTCCAAATTAATCTCCTTGTGTTCAGTGATCACTTCTAATTATACAATATTTCTTCCTTCTTTCAGGTAAGAAAATAAGTTTTTTTGTTTAGTCACAATCTATTGTAATGTTTTTAAAAAACATAGCATAGGAGAGAGAAGGAGACCAAACATACAGGAATGGTGAAGAATATGAGGAGAGGTAGCAAAGTGTCATGCATAGAAGGTCTGCCCATCTTGGAGTCTGGAAAAGCTCAATTCAAGTACCATTTTTAATACAGACTAGCTGTATCACCATGGGCAAGCCATTTTCCAAGATGTCTAAGACAATTAGTTACAGATATGTTGCTGTTTTGTGGTGAAATACCAGATCCAGACCCCCCACCCCAAAAGTGATGGCTGATGACTAAAGTAACATAATCAGAAAACGGAAATCAATAGTAGTCACTTTCTGAACTAGGTAATCTTATATCATAGGGACATTGCCAGTAAAGGTCTTCTGTATATAAGACTAAACTTATGCTAGGTGCAACACATGTTTGTGTCATATTTGTAGTCTCTATAAACCAGAGGAAAATTGTATTTCTTCCCATCTCAACTGTTTCAAGGGGATTTAGCAAAATAGCTGCCATTGTGGTCACCCAACCTGATGGGGATGACATGTGCTGGATATTATCTGGATGCTGGATGTTCAGCTGAAAAACCAAATAACTATGGTATTAAACCATCATCTTAAAAATAACTAACATCCTAGAGATAATCATCACATGCTGCTTTATTACAGGAAATGCATACCAAATGTTTAGACCTAAAAAAAAGCCCTAACTTAGGCTTTTATTGTTGTTGAGTTGTGTCCGACTCTTCATGACCCCATTTGGGGTTTTCTTGGCAAAGATATTAGAGTGGTTTGCCATTTCCTTCTCTAGATAATTTTACAGATGAGGAAACTGAGGCAAATAGGGTTAAGTGACTTTCCTAGGTTCACACAGCTAGTAAGTGCCTGAGGTCGCATTTGAAATCACGTCCTCCTGATTCTAGGGCTTGCATCTAATCCACTGTGCTACCTAGAGGCCCCTAGCTTGGTCAAAGAATGACAAAATAGACTATTAAAGAAGGGTTAGTTTTCCATGAGCATTCACATTTTTCCATCATCCCTTGGTCTGTTTGTTACTCATTTGTCTAACTAGGACAGGTCTTCTAAAAGCATGCGTGCTGGCCACATTGCTTTTCAAGTGTATCTGATCCCATACCACTTTTCCTAGGCTTTCATCAAGTAATGAGATATTGGTGGGGAGCCAAAACAACAAAACAAATCAAGAAAAAGATTGTTCTCCACTCAAGTTTTATAATACCTGTGACCAGTGGAATGAGTGATCAGTAGGACTCCTTGGCAAACCTATTTACAGAGGTCTCCTGCTAATTCACCTATCCTTTAAGGAAGTTGATCAGGGAATGCTGATAATGAGTGATTAGGAGTATTCCACCAGGTTCTTGTCTGGGCAGTCAACAGGTAGGAACCATATGTAGCAAGCATGGTCATTGGAATAGAATAGAAACGGAGATAAAATCAGAGTCTTTATTGAGTGAGCAGGAGATAAATGCAGATGGCAGAATTTTAGTCTGTATTGTGGTTTGAGTAACCATGGTGGGCATACCATTATAACTCAATAAGTAATAAGCACCTAGCTATACTAGGTAATGAAAATGTTTATTTCTATTGAGAAGATACAAAGTGGAAATCAAGATCATTTGAGAAGGGAATGACCACTAATGACTGGGGAGGTTGGAAAAGACTTTCTGTAGGAAGAGGTACTTGACCTGATGCTTTAAGGGAGTGAAGGATTATATTAGAGGTGAAGAGAAGGACCATTCAGAACATATGGAACATCCTGTGCTAAGAGGAAGAGATGGAAGCCAGGTTGGCTGGAACATACAGTGAGTGAAAAGGAGCACTTTGAAATAAGGCTAGAGAGGTTGTAGTTTATCCTATAGGCAATGGGAAACCACCAAAGGTTTTTCAGAAAGGTGATGGTATGAGTACCTTAGAAAGATATTTTTTGCGGGGCAACTATTTGGAGGTTGATTTGGAGAGTGGAGAGATTGGGAGCAGAGAGGACAATGTGAAAGCTAATTACATCCGTTCAGGTGACAGATGATGAAGCCTGATGTTTATTTATTAAATTAGGTCAGCATGAATGGAAAAAAAGAGCATGGAATCAGAATCAATAAATTAACAACTGATGAGAAGTGGGGGAGGTGTGGAAGAAGGAAGAATCAAGGATGACCTTGTTCTGGAGAACCTGGGTGACTAATAGAATGGTGGTGGCTTTGGCAGAAACTGGGAAGTTAGGAGAAGAACTGAATTTAAAGGGAGAGATAGTGTGGTCAATTGGGAATGTGTTGAGTTTAGATGCTGCTGATGAGATGTTCTGTTGAAGATGTCTAGCGGGTAATTGACAATGTAGGATTATAGCTCAGGAGAGAGATTAGGTCTGGACAGATAAGTGCATATATGAGTCATCTGCAGAGATGATGATTGAATCCACAGGCAGAGATGAGGTCATCAAGATATAGAGTATACAATGTTCTGTTGCTTCTGCTCATTATTTCATGCAAGTCTTTCCATGTTTTTCTAAGATCATTGAGCTCATCATTTCTTATAGCCCAGTAATATTCCATCACAAACAAATACCAAAATTGTTCAGTCATTCCCCAATTGATGGGCATCCCTATAATTTCCAGTTCCTTGCCACCACAAAGAGAGCTGCTAAAAACATATACACCCAAATTAATTATAAAGGGCATATGAAGAAATATTCTATCTACATCCAGAGAAAGAACTGATAAATAGAAGTATGCATAGAATAATTTACGTATATTCACTTATTTGTGTCTAATGGTAGCTATCTTTAGGGCAGGAAGGCCAAAGGAAGAAAAAAAGAAAAAAATTTACATGATAATTTTGTATATTTGAAAAGAGTAGTAAGTTGTGCGTAATAGATTTTCAGTTTCATGTACAATCATCTTTTTTATCATACTGTGTTATGAAAATGTTTGTTTTATTCCATAAATTAAAAATAAAATAAAAATAAAGTTTTTTAAAAAAGAAACAGAATGTGGAGAGAGAAAAGAGTTGCAGCTTTTGATCCCTTCCCCCTTTCCCCAGACCTTTCCTCCTGAATATTCTCTCCCCCACTGACTTCTGTGATACTGTTCTGTCTGATTTTTTTTCCTTTTCTAGTTGACTGCTCTTCATAGTCTCCTTGGCTGTATTGCCATCCATCTTCTACCCCCTGAGAATGGATGTTCTCCAAGACTCAGTTCTGCTCTTTTCTCTAAAGAAGAGGACAATGGACTTGAACAAAGTAGTTTCAGTAGAGTAGTGGAGTCAGAAGCCAGATTGCAAGGGGTTGAGGAGTGGGAAGTGAGGAAGTAGAATATCTAAGTACTGATCGCACTTTCTAGACCTTTGGTTGAAAAAGGAAAGAGATATAAGATAATTGCTTGAATAGAGAGCAAGATCACTTGAAGATTGACAACCAAGGACATTTGCATATGTTTGTAGGCAGTGGAGAAATAGCCAGCAGTAAATAAGGTGAGATCAAAGATGAGAAAGTACAAGAAAGGAGCAAAAGGGAAAACTCCCAGAAGAGACAGACAAGTATTTTAAGCCCATTGGGTTTAGAGCTGGGTGGAGGCACCTAGTTATAGGCTCATAGGATCACAGATTTGAAAAGATGTTAGAGGCTCTCAAGCCCAGCCTTCTCATTTTACAGAAAAGGCAACTCTAGCTCAGAGAGCTGAACTGGTTTGACCATAGTCACTATCCTTTGTAATACCAAGCAGCTGCCTAATATTAAGCAACTGGGTGTTTTAGGGACTTGCACATCAGTCCACTCCCCAGTGAAATATCCTGGTTGGAGTGAGCCTTACCTTCTCTTGTCTAAAAATGTCAGGGGCTTCTTGGGTGGTACTTATCCCTATGTGGCTAACTGGTAGAGCTTGTTAATGAATGGTCTTTCCTTCGAAGCTGATACTCAGAGTAGTGAACTCATTGCTGCAAAAATGATTTAAAATTTTTCTATACAACACCCCTGGGAGTCTTCAAATTACTCAAATTTGCTATCCTTTGTGGCAAACTGAGGTAAATATATGTCATGTATGAGGTTTTTATGGCCAGGATTTAACACCTAACCTATGAGCTCAACCTGAATTTCAGAATATGCTTCCTTGGGGGCTCATAATGCATCCACTTCAGAGAGACTAAAGTGATCTGATACAGCAAAAAGTCTTTAGCAGCTTACTTAAAATGCTAGCAGATTTTAAACTGCCATGGCTGAAGCATCCAACCATAAGCTGTGTAGTGGAATATGAGAATATTTTGTTTGTTTTGTTTTGTTTTTGTATTAGAAACTAATGAAATTGTTGAGATGGTTAGCAAAATGTCCTCAGAGTGTTATTTGTGTCATGTACTTTATGAAAAACAACACAGGAACTTAGAATATATGAAAATAGTATATTCCATAGCCTTCAGGACAAAAGGAGTCGATAGATCACTAAAAATAGCCAGCACAAATACTCCTAATCAATGAAAACACTTGTTAAGAACGGGCTGAAATGCAAACAAGTTGGTTATATAAAAAGAGAATTTAGTTGTTGCTCAGACTTTTTCAGTCATGTCATGACTTCATGATCCCATTTTGGGTTTTCTTGGCAGAGATATGTGAGTAGTTTGCTATTTCCTACTCCAGTTCATGTAACAGAAGAGGAAACAGGCAAACAGGATTAAGTGACTTACCCAGGGTCACACAGCTAGTAAGTGTCTGAAGTCACATTTGAACTCAGGTCTTCCTGACTTGCTTGGCCTGTAGCTTTATCCACTGCACCACCTAGCTGTTCCAAAAGGAAATTATATAGTAGTAATAAAATGTTCTCAGAAGCTTTAAGTAATTAAGAGTGTTTATAGTTTTATGACAACTATGCAAAAGAATCCTTACTGACAAATCTTCAATCTCAGTACTAGACTTATAGGTGAGAGGTTATCACTTTATGTCAGAGAGCTTCAGTTTCCTCATCTTTTAAATAGAATAGGGTCAGAGAATTCAGTGCTAGAAGAGACAGAAATCATTTTGCCCAATGCTCTCATTCCACAGGTAAAGCAATTGAGGCCCAGAGATATCAAGTGATTTGACCAAACTCTAGCACCTAATAATAAAGACCTTAGGTCTTCTGTCCACAAATCCAGAGTTCTAGGAGAGGAAAAGAAGGGTAGGCTGAGAATAGAGTGCTATAATGGCAGCAGTTCAAATTTATGGACTTTGGTAAGGTTTACAAAGCTCCTTTTTTTCCTCCACAACAGCCCTTCAAGATAGGCTGTAACAAGCGTTATTATTTCCTTTTTACAAATTAGAAAATTAAGTCTTAGATGAAATGAGTTGCCTATAGACACAGAGCTCTCACAAAGTCACAAAATCTCATAGTTGGAAGGGATCTCAAAGACTAGCCCAATTCATACCCAACAATCCCTTGAGGAAATCACAGATAAGAGTTTATCCAATCACTGCTTGAAGACTTCCATTGAGGGGTGGGAGAGATATACCGATCTATTCCGTTGAGACTATTTCTAACACTGTTTCTCATTAAGTGAAGAAATAATCATGGAAAGTAGAGATAATGAATTCTGATTCTTATGAGATGTCTGAAATACCTAAAATGGGACTTCCCAGGATATGCAATCACTGACGATTGGATGGGAAGATGACTGGGAAGATGGGAAGAAGAAAATTATAGGCAAAGAGACTGTAAGAGGTCCTGCATGACTTTTGGGTAGCTGAAAAAGGTTGTGAACTCCTTAAACCAGGCTGAGTTTCATGAGAAAATAAAATCACTTAGAGTATCTTTAAAATGTTGATCTCTACATCACACCCAAACCCTGAACCTCAGTGGAATATGGAAACACAAAATCATAGCAATTAAGTTTATTAACTCTTATTTATGTTTCTGATATTGAAAGTAATTCAACACATTACTATGAAATCTCTCCTACAAGTCTATGTCTCTCTCTGAACTATCTTTTCTTTTGTGCAATAAATAATGCTTCATTGATATTCTTTTCTGTTGTTCCCCCCCCCCAGGGGTATTGTTATCATTTATTCCCTTCCCTATCCCTCAAAGTAATAACACACACACACACACACACACACACACACACACACACACAAATGCATGCACGCATTCACACACACATGCACACACACTTCCTTGGGAAAGATACTATTTCAACATTGCATTACCATGTTTGTCTTCACATAGCACCCCCAGCAAAAGTAATTTTTCTTTTTTTTGTCATTTGTGCAAATCTACTGGTTGTGAAGTAGAACTTCAAAGTTGTTTTAATATGCATTTCTTTAATTATCGATAATGTGGAGAAGTTTTTTCTCCATAGGGTTGTTGATAGCTTGAATTTCATCCTCCAAAGACTGTTAATTCATATACGTTTGACCAATATCTATTGAGGAATGGTTATCATTTTTATATGTTTGAATAAGTTCTTTACATATTGCGGATATCATACCTTTATTAGAAATAATTGTTCCAGAGTTTTTCCCCCAATTAAAATATTTCCTTTCTGATTTGAACTGCATTGATTTTGCTTGTGCAAAATTTTTCTTTTATGTAATCAAAGTTGTCTGTTTTATCTCATGCAATCCTCTTCATCACCAGTTTGGTCTTCCACTAATCCACTAATGATTCACAGTTAACTTACTGTCCACTAAAGCCATACATAGAGGCTGTTAATGTTCCCCAATTCTTTATTCCTGAAGTTGATTTTTCAAACCCTTTATATTTAGAACTTTATATTGAAATAATTTCTATTAAATATCATCTCATTATATTAATGTAGTCTTTTAAGACCTCTTTTGAATCTGATCCTCTTGACTGGGAAAATAGAGACACTATTGGTAGAGCTGTGAATTGATAGGAGAAAGCATTCTGAGAAGCAGTTTGGAACTGTGCCCCAAAAGTTACTAAATTGTGCATCTCTTGCATCCAGCAATAGCACTACTAAGCCAATGCTTCTATACTTACCAAAATATTTATGGACATTCTTTTTTTTTATAGTGACAAAGAACTGAAAATAAAAGGGGCACCAATAAAATGGGGAATGGTTGAACAAATTATGGCATATGAATGTCAAAGGATACTATTGTGTCATGCGAAATAATGAGACAATTTCAGTGAAACCTAGGAAGACCAATAATGATCCAATGTAGAGTGAAGTGCACAAAATAACTCAACAATGTGTCAAAAAGCACTTATCAAGTGCCTACTATGTGCCAGCCACTGGGTTAAGCTTCCCATGGTCTACAAAATTAACAAAACATGTCCTGCTACACTGAGCCTTGACTTGAAACATGGTTCTGCCTTAGCCTGGAGAAAGCAGAAAGGCCCAGAATCCCCCAGTGCTTGGCACTGATGCAGTGCAGCCTGGAGAGGGATGAATATATCTTTGACCTGAGTCTCTACCAAATGGGTGGAGCTGCAGAAAACTAATCCACAGCCTTTTTCAAGTGTTCCAATTCATCTACCACCAACTGCTACCCCTAGAGCTAGCAAATTCCAACCACCTGTTACTTTACCTATTTCTGTGTTACTTAGTTGTTAGCTCCCCAGGAGTAAATGAGTCCCATCCTCCATCTCCAATTCTCTCATCTCAAACCTCCTTAACTATACTCTTCCCATGTCCCACTCCAACTCTGCCTACTAATACCACTGAGCTACCTGTAATTCACATTCCATCATGAACAAGTTTCCCTTCATTCTGGACCTTTTCCTTTCATACTCTTTCCATCTACTTGCATTCATTGAGACCTGGTTTCTCCTAGATGACATTAACTATACCTTCTCCCATACCTCCATCATACCCAGGGAGTCTCAATACTGTCTATATCCCAAAAGATCAAAGAAGGAAGAAAAGAATCCATCTGTACAAAAATATTTTTAGTGGCTATTTATAACCAAGAACTAAGGTGACTTTATGAGGTGACTAAGAGAGTGCCCATCAATTAGAGAATGGGAAAAATCAGGAAAAAAAAGTTAATTGGCAGTTATTGGAGGGAATTTGAGAAAGCAAGTGTTTTTGTTACATCCTTAGAAGAACTGTGAAGTATTCTAACCATTCTGAGAAGCGATTTGAAATTACATACCAAAACCTACTAGTGTAAACCATTTGACCTAAAATATTAGTACTAGAAATATATCCTAAAGAGCTGAAAGAGGGAAAAGACCCATATATACAAAAGTAGCTATAGTGATACTTTTTATAATAACTGAAGTGTTTTTAAAAGGATAACCATCAATCAGGGAATGGCAGAACAAATTATAGCAGATGAATATAAAAAAATATTATTGAGTCATAAGAAATAGAACTAAAGAAACATGGCTAAAAACAAAACTAAAGAGATATAACTAAATGGAAATTATTGAAGAGACAGTTTGAGAAAAACATGGGAAGATATGTATAAACTGATGCAAAGCAAAGTTAGCAGAACCAGGGGAATAATTTATACAGTAACAACAACATTGTAATGAAAAATATCTTTGAAATACTTAAGAACTCTGATCAATGCAGTGAACGAATCCTAACTCCTGGCAGAGGAGCAATGAACCCTTGGTCCAAAATGAGACATATTTCTGGATGTGACAAGTAAGGGTGTGAGAGTGTGTGTGTGTGTGTGTGTGTGTGTGTGATGGGAGATAAGGAGGGGGAGGCATCAGCTAATGATAGTGTTGCTAAAAAAGAAAAAATATTAAAGAGAGTCATTAAAGAATATTTTTAAAAATGTAGAGAAGGGAACAAAAATTAGTGCAAAGGAAATCACAGGAAGTTGTACAGCTTTGAAAGTAATATGTGGAGTTATAGGTGTATTTTTTAAAAACAAGCTGTACATAATAAAGATTCATAGTTCCACATAATAATTATTTTCTGTTCTACTTTGCGTATGGAACAATTTTGATCTCTGAATATAGAACTCACATGAATTACAAACTCGGGGAATTTGCTTTCTGCACTTAAGTGTAGAGCTGATGAAGAGAGTCTTCTCTTGCTTGATGTTTCTGGTTTTTTTCAAAAAAGTCTGCCATGTGATTTTAAACCTGGCAGCCTTAAAGTCCTGTACAAATCCAAAAGTCAAGCCCCTAAGGTTCTTTGTTGATCTGTTCTTTTCTATATCTGTCAATTCTGTAATGCATAGGTCTTCCAAATTTCCCTGGCTGTTTCAAGGGAAGCATGGTTCCTTTATTCTTTTAAAATAATATTTGTGTATTTTTAATATTTATTAAATTGGGGTTTTTTGAGCTCCAAATTCTCTCCCTCCTTCCAGCACCTCCCCACCCACTGAAAAGGCAAGCGATATGATATCAATTATGCATGTGAAATCATGCAAAACTTACTTCCATATTAGCCATGTTACAAAAAATGCAAGAAAAATAAAGAAAGTTTTAAAAAGTATACTTCCACCTGCACTCAGAATTCATCAGCTGACTCTGAAGGTGAACAGCATTTTTCATCATGGGGCCTTTGGAATTGTCTTGGATCATTATAGTGATCAGAGTGCCTAAGTCTTTCACCATTGATCATTGTTACAGTATCGTAACTTTGTACAATGATCTTCTGCTTCTGTTTACTTCACTTTGCATTAGTTCACATTGAATGGGAAAACTTCACTTTGCGTTAATTCATATAGAACGGGAAAACATGGTTCCTTTTTGAAGAGGATTCCTAATTTAGTCCAGTGACATCTCTCTTTCAAGCAAATTTTGTCCTTCACTAGATTGAGCCATAGTAGCAGCATTAATTAAACCACAATATTGTGTTAAAACCAAACATACAATGTTATAGAGCACAATGACACAATGGTCAATATGCAATTAAAACACAGGGAATAAAACATTGAGCAAATATGCAAACTGAGGTTACCGTAACAAAAATGAACTCAAGAATATAAAAATAGTGTCAATAACTTTTTCATGTACCAACAAATAGCAAATAATTTTACAGATAGCATAGAGTACATCCAAACACTTATTTCGTCTTGCTCATAGCCACATCCTCAACTTGATGACTAATCAACATAGTTCATTAATTAATAGCATCAGGAAAACATTTTGCATAAATCCATAGTAGCAGTAGATTGATTGATTAAAGGGTATCAAATTATCCCTAAGTGAACAAGCACATAGACATTTAACATTAGACAATGGAAACACAGAGACAAGAAAAGTGGAGACAAAATTTCCACTAGCCAACATCAATAAAGCTGAACTAAGAATTAGCTCAGAACTCCAAACTGTCTCTAAAAATCCCAGCCACAAGAGAGAATGAAAATGACCTTTTAAAAATAATAAAAGAGCATATTTCAATAATAGGAGAGAAGGAAGTGCAAAAAAGAAAATTATTTTTCAAAAATTCATTCTCAAGGATGAGCATTGAGCTGCTTTTGCAGTTGCTTTACATGGGCTCACTAAATGTGTCTAGCATGGAATGGGATTCTATTGAAAGGTTATAGAAACATCACATTCACTCTCTTGGTTCACACCCCTATTTTAGACACCCTGACTCCTCCAGCTTGGTCTGAAGGGGGAAAATATTCCTTCTGTTCCTTTAAGAGGAAGCCTTTCTCCTAAAGCTCCCAAATTGTAGATTCATGAACTGGGACATCATTCAGAGAGAAAGGAAACTATGCAGTGTTGGGATTCAAATGAATTAACAATCGGTTCCATGAACAACTGGTTCATGGAATTCAACCTAAAACTAGGTAATGGGTCTACCAAACTGGCTGAATCCCACCACTGAAACTATGTGTATTGCATACATTTTCTTGGCAAAGATATCGGAGTGGTTTGCCATTTCCTTCTCCAGTTCATTTAACAGATGGAGGCAAACAAGATTAGGTGACTTGCCAGGTTCACACAGCTAATAAGAGCCTGATGTCAGATTTGAACTCATGAAGACGAATCTTCCTACTTCCAAGCCCAGTGCTTTAGTCATTGCACCACCGACTACCTTAGTTAACCACTTAAACATCGATTAGCTTTTTACAAGTGTGATATTTACTTCAAAGATATGACAAGAACAAAGGTACAAAAATTCCCCCTCTTCCAACACCTCAGAGACACACTCTCCATCACTCCACCTTGGCCTCTGGGAGGCTGAGTTCAAACTCAGCTCAATCCTTGCATAGTACTAGTCCCGCCAAATTCGTGTCTACATTCAGCACAACCTCCTGATGAGTTTTGATCACACCTATTAGTGGGCTGAGTTACAAATTTCACTCCCAGAGGTCACTTCTTGCTCCTGCAAAACCTGTCATGGATTAATTCCCAGATTTGGGTAGTCACTCTCCTTACATTTCAACACTCACAAAGTTGTAGTTTCTACTCCTTTCACCTAAAATTCATGTAAAGAACCCAGTACTGTATTCACAGGTCACATCTTGGCCTTAGTGGGAAGAAGGATGAAGTCCTCTCCCTTTATAGTAAACACTGTCTGTCTCTCACAAGACACCATGAGTAAAGGAATCAATCAAAGAGAGGAGCTGACAAAGAGAAAATGGTGGGCACTTCGGTTTCTAGTGACTTTTTGAAGCCACTCCCAGTTCCAACTATGCAGCCAATCAAAGAAGGTATTGCTTATCTCATGGTTAGCAGAACAGAACATCTCACCAAGGCAAGTCCATTTTGTGCCATCCATCACAAATCCCCCAGAAGCAGTCTCCAGCTTTGTGGGAGCTTTTCTATAAACATAATACATTGATGCACTTACTAGTCTCTATTATATTCTTCCTTCCTGCCTGGTTGAAAAATTTGCCATCCTTGGCAAATCATCTGGGGTATGTCTTGAACTTGTTGTCCTTATCTCCAGTTTAGAGCAGTTCCCTTGGGTCTCAGGGAGGCATAAGCACTGTCATTTCACTTGCTTCCTTGTATCATACAGAAAAGAGTCTCACAACAAACAGTCAATGCAATACAATCTTATGCAGTCCTACACGTATGGTTTCCATATATGGAAAACAAAATTGTCCCCAAATATGAATTAAATTATTCAGATACAACAAACAAGGGACATTGCACAAAATTTATCAAAGATTAAGACTTGCTTAGTGTTTACCAAGTGGCAGTTCCCCAGTGCACACGGTTTAATTAGCACAACGATGCAATGAAGTTTTTAAAGCTACTTATTCCCAGATGCTGGCTAGGAGTGGAAAGGAGTTGATTCTTTTTATTCTTTCCTATTGCCTATGCTCTCCAGGTAAGAAGAAAGAGGTATGAGACATAGTAATAGAAATAGACAGTTCTACAAGTCCATTTCGCCCCCACTTAATAGTATTTTACTTTTTCCAATAGTATATCTATACCTATATCTATATCTGTATCTGTATCTGTATATGGATCTGGATCTGGATCTATCTCTATCTATCTATCTATACACACACACACATACACACACACACACACACATACACACACACACACACGGTGTCCCTAAAGTCTGGACACATAGGCAAAAAATGTATACTTTGAAATATTTGGAATATTAACAGACCTTAGGCCCCTTGACTTCTTTTTCAGGGGTATGCTAAAGGAGAAGGTGTACTCAATGAAAATCATAGATGCAACACACTTGATTGAATGCATAAAAAGTGAATGTCCTAAAATTGATGGCAATGTGGAGTTATTGCATTGAGTTCATGTGAATCTTGCAAAGCACATCAGCCTTTGCATCACAAATGATGGAAATCATAGTGAAGATGTTATTTGTTAGTATTCCAGTTAAATAAAATGTTGAAAATTTCATTCATTTCATTTCTTGAAAATATGCATTTTTGCTTATGTGTCCAGACTTTAGGAACACCCTGTATGTGTATATATATATATATATATATATATATATATATATATATATATATGTAGGTATATGTATGTAGGTATATATGTATATATAATATACACACATACATATACATATGCACACATATACACACATATGTGTATATATATGTATATGTATGTGTGCATTTCATTTATAAAAAAAATAAAAAGATGGTTTTCATCATTCACTTTTATAAGATTACAAATACTTTCTTAGCACAAAGCTAAGAGGAAAGCATAGAGTTCTGATTAGCCTGGCTCATTTTGCTGAATGCCTTCTGTTTCTACCTCTCAGCTGTCCATCACACCAGACACCAATAGTCTTAGGGGGAGGAAGTTGGTCAGCCTCATCCTCCTACCCATTAGTCTGCCATAGAGGCCCTTTTCTCTAGGTCAGATTGAGTCCCAGCCCGTTGGAGAATATCAGGAAATACTTCTATGCCACTTCTATGCTCTTTCTTCTTTCTCCTCTGGAGGTGTTGTCACTCACTCTCCATCTGGCCTCTGAAAACTAGAAGACAATGAAGTTGGGAGCACTTGTAGCCTTTAGCTTTCTTCACCAATTCTCACTAACTTGTTTCTCCAGAGGGGTCACCAGCACTTTGAAGGGTGTGCTCCAAATGCCAGAGCCTTCTATTTGGGCTTTCTGTCTCAGGTAGCTCCCCTCTCCAATATGTTCTCCTCTCACCATATTGTATCTTTGCTCAAGAAATTCCCTGGTGCCTCTGGGATAAAGTGCAATGTCTACTGTTTGGCATTTAAAAACTTTCACAAAGGTAGGCTCCAGTCTATCTTTCCAGACATATTACATATTATTTCCCTTCACAAACCCCACAATCCAGTGAAACAGGTGTACTTGCACACAACATTTAATTGTACACATTTAACCTCTAGACTGTGTTTTTGCAAAAGCTGCTCCCTCTCTGTGCCTGTAATGCGTTATCTCTTTATCTCCACCTCTTAAAATTCCTAGTTTCTTTAAAAATTCAACTCAAGTGCATCTTCTTATATATTATAGATGATTAATTAGATCCTTATTTTATTGCAATCAGTTTGATATTACTCCACAGGGGATAGTGATTATAAATTCTGTACATTAGGCCCCAGAGCTATAAACTGCAGATTGTAAATTCACTTGCTTAATCATAGGAAGCTAACTAGAGGCCCTCCACCCTTGTTTTTGCCTTGTTATGGTGACTAAGCCCAGTGTGACAGAGGTGACTCAATGATATGGAAAGTCCCCCATCTGTTTTTGTTGCCCCTCTGTCCCTCATCATCCCTCTATTACCTGACATAGGGAGGTGGCCATGAGCACTTGGCCAACAAGTAACTCTGTTTGAGAGCCTGTGGCCTGCCTGTCTACTGGCCCATTAGCCCATATTGATGCTTTAACATCTGTTTATTCACCCAGGGGATGGGTCTGCTCATCAACTTGGTAGAACCCTGAAAGGTTAAAATAGATCTGTCAAGGTCTGTTCATCAGCTTGTTTGTCAACCAATGGGATTCTGTATTTTGTGTTTATCTTCCTGGAGAATCAAGGTCAAGATCTATCAATCGATGAGGCTCTGCATTTTACTGTGCCCCTTCTGTACCATCTAGGTATAAAGAACTGTAAAACTAAGGCCTGGAGGAATGGGACATCGCAGATCATGAGGAAGATCTGAGATCCATTTCATTAGAGGGGGCCATGGACCCTTAAATAAAGTGCTATTGGCGCAGAGCTCTGCCTCACATTCTTTTATTGTAGATTGGACAATTTTGGACCCCACATACGTACAACTTTTCCTCATCTGCCAACTATTGCACCCTCTGAAATTATTCCGTATTTATCTTATGCATATTATATATGCACACATGCATTTATGTGTACATATATCTGAATGTGTATACATAAATATAAATATAAATGTATATATCTTTTCCTTGATAGAATGTAAGCTCCTTAAGAGCAGGTCCTGTTTTGTGTTTTTTTTTTGTATTTTTGATGCCTAGAGCAGTGCCTGGCACATAGTAAGCCCATAATAAGTGATGGTTGATTATTTGTTGATGTTCAGAGATAAAAGAATGTATTTAGAACTCTTAAGGAAAGATTGGTGAAAATGGTAAAAAGACAAAAAAATGTAATATTACTATAAAAATTAGTTGTTGAGTTGGAGCCAGGAGATAAGGATAGGTTTTTTTTAAAGCTACATTTTGCTTTGATATAACAGACACCTCCCAAACACTTCCGTCCCCCATACACACACACACAGATACACACACACACTCACACACACACACACACACACACACACACACACACACACTTACCTGAAAACAAACAAAATTGCATTGTTTAATAGTGTGATTTCATCTGATAGCACATATCACTTTAAACTTTTGAAGTTTACCAGGAAGGAAGTAAGGATATGCATTTTCACTTTTATAATATAATCAGTAGATATCTTTATCTCACAAAATTTGGAGGTTTAGGTAAAAAGCAAAACCAAAAGGAATAGGAGCTCACACTCTTTTTTCCCCTCCTACCATGGGAATTTCAATCAGATTCCTGGGAGTGGAGGGGAGTCATCACTCTTCCCAGAGGACACCTTCTTTCTCCTCCTAGTGGACAGTCCACTCCAAAGGCCAAAGTTGGGCTGAGTTGTGTGCATTCTAAACCCCCTGCATCTGTATCTCCAATGCCTCAATTAGCCTGGGAATACATGGTTGCAAGTTACATGGTTCATCAATCTCCATTATTTACATGGTTACATGTAAATGGTTCATTAATGGTTCATCATGTTACATGGTTCCATCAATCTCTATTATTTAGAAACTTATAAAAGTTATTAATAAAAACATAACTGTAAGGTTTTTGTCTTAATCAGTTCAGACTCCAGCTAGGGAAAGAAAGCTCTAGTGTGTCAAGCTATTCACTCTCATATTCTCTCCCAGAGTTACAGTGCTCACTCTCACAATAGGAATCCAAGGCTCCAGTCTGATCGGTAGAATTTCAATTCTTGTCATACTTTTCTTCATGTCCCTGAGGCAGATGGGTATCAACATTATCTTTTATATTTTCCACGAATTTTTTTAGCAATGTCATTATTTACATGGTTTTATAGATATCATGTGCAGTCTTCTTTTGATTGCATCAATTCATGAAGTCTTCTCATGTTTCTCTGAATTTTTCATATTTTATTACATTCATAAATCATCATGCATATTATAATTTCAACTAGTACCCAATCATCAGGCACAAAATTTGTTTGAAAATATTTGTTTACGCAGATAAGGTTTCTATGAACATTTTCATACATACGAGTGTTTTCTTTCTATCATTAAACTCCACAGGCTATCAGGCCAGCAGTGGGATCTCTGGGTCAAAGAATTTGAATGTTTTAGTAGCTTTTCTTTCTTGATTTCAAATTCCTTTCCAGAATGGAAGAAAGGCCTAGTACAACTGGTAGACGTGGAGATCACACTAATGTCCAAATATAAGGTAACAAAAATTCAACAAATGACAGTCTAGAACACTTACCATCTTTAGCTTATGTTTTTAAACACCCAGAGTAATTCGCATTTCGTCTCTAGTTGCTGAATGCTCACGGAAAGGGTTGTTGTGACAATCAAATGAGATCATTTAGGTAACATATTTTCCCAACTTTAAAGTGCTATACAAATGCTAGTTTTTAGCTATTATCATTATTTAGAAGGCCATTAAGAATTGGGTGGAATTGGCTGCAAGGCAGTAGGGGAGGCATTTTAAAGGACAACAATTTAGCCTCGCTAGGACACCAGAGTCCTTTCCAAAATTGAGAATATGGATATAAGTGCCAAATGAAGGCCCAATAGATATGCTGAGGAACCAGTGAACCCACAGCCTCCATTCTAATCCTGAAACTCTAACATCTCTCTCTGTCTCTGTCTCTGTCTCTGTCTCTGTCTCTGTCTCTCTGTCTCTCTGTCTCTCTCTCTTTTTGTCTCTCTCTCTCTGTCTCTGTCCCTGTTTCTCTCTCTCTTTCCCCCCCGTGTCAGTCTCTCTGTCCCATTGTGAAGGACCCTGGATGAGTCAGCCCTGGTGAGGTCCCTGGGGCACCCTCTGCTATCCTGGAAGAATTGGAGACTTATCCAGTGCATAGCAAGTGCCTGGTACACAGTAAAAACTTAGGGTGTTTCAGTTGGAATTGACTAGTAGCAAAACGAATTTCTGCATCAGAGAAGATGACCAAAAACAAGAGGAGCCTAGACATTGGCCTCACTGGCTAGAATCCTTTGGAGTTCCTTAAGCTATCCATCATTGCCATAACTGACCTCATCAGTGTTGGAGACCTACCAGAGTCAATGTTGCCTTGGTCTGTGGGAACCAGCATTGGGTACCTCAATGGCAGACTCCATAGCAACACTCTTTCCTTTCAGAGGAGGCAGAGATAGCATTTAGATTTCCAGTGAAACAAGCGGCACCACGCAGTGCTTGACCACAGCAAAGGGGCAGCATCAAGAAAAATGTCAGCACCTACAGCAGTACTGAGCTCTTGCAGCAGAAGGAACAGGCACAGAGCACACACAATGATCAGGTTCTCCCAAAGGGGGATGGTGCTCAGGCATGGGCACAAGGGTGTAGTGGCAATGTGTTAGACTCTGCAGTGAGACAACCAAGGAGCCAGTGGCATGGGCCATGGAAGTGACTGTGAGTGACATAGCCCCTCCAGATTTTGGCTGATATAGTACTCAGTGGCTAAGTGACAACTCCTTCCTAGGGAAGGCTTTGGAGACCAAGACATGAAATTATTGGGAGATTTTTTGCTTTAGGGAACAAAGATGGGGTATTGGAAAGTGCCTTGCTTTCTACCAAGCCCCATCAAAAGGACGAAGTCCCTCAGAAGAGGCCTTTAAGGGAGAAAATGTTTAGTGTTCTTCCCCAGCTTCCCCTTATTCAACTCCAAGGGGAAGCTCCTGGCTGATGGACCAGGGAACATTGAGTAAGTAGGTAATGGTAGAGGGTAATTCTTTGTCTTGAGCCTAACAGCTGGACAGGTGGATGAAAACTGGTGACTTTGACAGAATTATCATCTTCTCTACTGTGATCCTGAAGTTCATGGTGTTAACATTTGTTAAGCATCACCACCTTACATGGGGAGATGTGGTGTAATTTAGCATCATTCAATACAAGGACTAGATTGTTATTGTTCAGGACTTGGTCCTTCCACAGGAGGGCAGTGAAGCCTGAAATTCCTGATCTTCATACTCTTCCATATTAATTACCTGTTGTTTTTTTTCTCCCTCTCTTAATGTTTTTGCTTTACCTTTACTAGATTTCTTTTTCCTCCTCTAGTACTTCTTATGTCCTTGAGAACAGGGTTGCCCAGTAATAGCCTTCTAAGGCTCTTTAAGTGGTGGAAGGTCCCCTAGCACAGAAATTTCAAACTTTGAGCTGAGTGCTGCTGAAACAGATTAAAGTGTAATTGGGAAATATTTAACAAAATAAATAAAAATATAATGCAACATAGATAATGTTAGCTTGTAATTTTCTAGTCAATAGGAAATAGGCAGAGATATGTTTCTTTTTAAAAAGTTTTATTTATTTTATTCTGAACTTAAGAAATAAAACAAGCACATCCATAACATATGGGAATAGAAAAAAAGATGACTGTACATGAAACTGCAAATCTATTATGAACAACTTGCTATTCCTTTTAAATACAGAATAAAGTTGATATGTAGTTTTCCCCCCTTTTCCTCCTCCTTCTCCCCCCCCCCTTGAGATGGCTACCATTAGACATAAATATGTAGATGTAAAACCATTTTCTATATACTTCTGTTTATCAATTCTTTCCCTTGATACAGATAGTATATTCCTTCATATGTCCTTTGTAGTTAATTTGTTTCTATTTGAGTTTGATACCACTGTCCTAGAAAACATCTAGAACCTTGCCAGTGGAGTTTAGTAGGAGCAACATCAAGAACAGTGCTTCCCCAATTTCTTTTGGGTTCTGTGAGCCCTTTTCAACAAGGACAACATGTTGTGAACCCCAAGGGTAATTCAATATACCACACATAATATTATTATATGTTTATTCATTAAGTGCTTATCATAACCATAATGATAACTTCTGCCCCCAAAAGCTCCAAATTAAAAGTTATATGATTATAATTATAAAATATAAAATTAAATTCTATCTCTGATTATGCAGTCTCTAAATATAAATTGTAAAACTAGTTATAAAATAATCACAAAATTTTATGAAGATCATTCTTTAAGAGTTAAAAGAAGAAATCAATAATAAAAAAGTATCCCATAATCTTCAAGACTTTATAGGAATTTTTTTTCAAATTTTGCTGAATATAAATAACATTTTAAATGAAATAAGTTGCAACTTGGAAGAAGTTTTACATAATATTTCAATGTTGGCCTTTCAATCTGAAATAAGGATTGCAATATTTGGCTCAAAACTAGACAAACATAGGTCTTAAATCTGGTTCTAAATTGGATTTATTTCTGTATTTTGATTTAAAACAAGAATAAAGTGAAAATACTTGCTCATACAAATATATGATGGAAAATGGTTGGAGAATTTTACAAGCCCTCTTGATGAGAGAGATATTAATTTTTATTTTTAGCTATCTAAACAACTGATTGAAATGAATAGCTAGTTAAGAATATCATATATTTATGTTTCTATTGGCTAATGACAAGTGCTACAGTAAATGGTAAATGTAATTAACATTCACTTGCATATATTGCTTCATTATTAACAATGTTTATATGTGGTTTTTCCAGTACCATTGTATGGCTCTGAGAGCTGGACTATTGAAAAAAAGCTGAATGGTGCAGAATTGGCAGTTTCAAATTATGGTGCTGGAGAAGACTTTTGAGCTTCCCTTAGACATCAAGGACATCAAATCAGTAAACACTTAAAGACATTAATTCAGGCTATGTACCACAAGGTCAAATACTGAAGCTGATGCTTAAATACTTCACGAGAAAACGAGACTCATTGGAAAAGACCCTGATGTTGGGAAAGATTGAAGGCAAAAGGAAAAGAGGATAGCAGAGGATGAGATGGGTAGATAGTGTCATGGAGACAACAAACACAAACTTGGACACATTTTGAGAAGTTCTGGAGGATAGAAGGGACTGGAGTGCTATGGTCCATGGGGTCACAAAGAATTGGAGATAGCTGAATGACCGAACAACAACAACGAATATATAAATTAACCTTTGTAAAGAAAGAATCTCTTCAGAAATAACTTGGTTTTCATTTGTCACTGGTACACTGACTACATGTTCAGAGAAACTCTACTGATCAACTGGTCCAGATTGCCACCCAGTTCATTTGAAAATCCACCAAATGGAAGAATGGTAATCTGCATTAATTTATTTATTCAGTGCTATCTCAATTGAACCCTTTTTAAAAAATTATTTTAGACTCAAACACCAGAACACAAATACAGAATAGAGAAAAGAAACAAAAACATATCATAAACTTAAATACAAAGTAAGAAAGGGGGAAAACATGTTATGTGCACAATGGAACATGAGAGAGGATTCAAAACATGTAACAATAAAATATCAATTCAAGAAAGCATTATGATAAATACCACACGTTGTGTTGAGAGCTGTCCATCTTTTCTTTTCTTCCATGTAGAACTATTAAAACAATATATTAGAGAGCTGGAAAAATAACAATGGAATTCATATGGAGGGGGGAAAAGTCAAGAACCTCAAGTGTAATGATGAAAAAAGTAAAAAGCAAGGGTTTTTTTTAGTGCCAGATATCAAACTGTACAACAAATCGGTCTTCATTTAAAAGATTTTATATTTTTTAAAGGAGGTAAATCAATGAAACAAATGAAATACACAACTAACAGAAGAAAGCAAACATAGTAGCACAGTGTTCAAAAAACCAAAGAACCTAGTTACTGGAGGAAAGACTCACTATTTGACAATATAGTGCTCAAACAACTGTACAGGATTCTGGCAGAAATTAGGTTTAGACCAATGTCTCATACCATACACATGAAGATAAGCTCCAAATAGGTAAATGATTTTAATGTAAAAAGTCACATCACAAACAAATTCTAGGAGCAACGATTACACAGCAGAAAAACAATTTTGAAACACTTCAGAACCATATCACAAAATGATAAACCATGAACCCAAAAAAATAAAGATGAAATATGCCACTCATTTCAAGACAGAGAAGTGATGAACTTAAAATGTAGAAACATCCATTTATGGATATGGCTAATTGTGGGGGGTTTGCTTTGCAGGCCCTGTAGATATGTATCGAAAGGTTTTTTTTTAAATTCTCAATAGTAGAGAAGGGTAGTGGGAAGGAAAGATTAATTTTAAAGATACTTATTTAAAAATAACAATGTTAAGCTAAAAACAAAGACTGTCATACAAAACAGGATCTTGACAAACTATTCTATGAATTTGTATTATAACCTGAATTGTCAATTAATGGATCTCATTAATGCATTTCCCGACTGAATATAGACTTACAGTTTAACATAAGAAAAAATATAATATAAAGAGAGATAGATTTGGAATCAGAGGGTTTGGGTACTATTACTTGCTAATCATGTGACCTAGATGTGTCATTGCAGTCCTTTGGATCTCAGTTTCTCAATCTGGAAAATAAAGGGATTAAAGTTGATAATCCCCAAAGTTCCCTCTTTCTTTTCAGTCCACAGTCCCATGATTCTAATTTTAATGAATTTGAAATACTAGAACTAGTTATGAAAATCAATGTGACATCTTTTTTTTGCCATTTAGGTAGGCACCTTACTCCTTAGGTTGATTTGTTGATAATAGTCTATTTAGAAGGCAAAAGAAGAGTGAGAATATCTTGGATCCCTTCTTAGAATTTTATATAATTCTATGGGTTATTTGATTAAAATCTGTGGAGAGATCTCCAAGTCTACAACATGCTTTTAAAAATATTGTTAGAGAGTTCTTTTCTTCATTTCTAAGAAGTTCTTTAAATAACTATCCAAGTGAGTGGAATACCATATACCTGGGGGGAGTAGACAGCAACTAGGAGAATCTTGTATTAGCATAATGCTTATTTTTAAAATCCAGATTATTAAAAATCAAATCAATGTGATGGCTACATTTAATACAGAGAGTCCTCAACAATTTGGACTTCATTTATTTGAAATGTAAGATGATTCAAGCTGGACTAGACTGACATTCACAGCTGCACAATGGACCTCAGTCTTTTTTGTTAGCTAGATTATAAACCTTGGCAGGAAACAAGTACTAACAAGATGGGAGGAGGGAGGAGCTCTATTCCACCTCTCTTAGAAAATCAAATTCTTCTTGAAGAAATTAAGCACATTAGTTGTGCACATGCAAATATACATGCTTGCCTATTCATTAAAAGGTGGCCCAACAATCCCTCCATTGGAAACACAACACACTGGAAGTTAGTTCTGATTTAATATGTGTGCTTGAAGGAATGTATTTTTCTTTCTGAATATATTAGAGGCCAGATTTCACCAATTCAGAGGGACCTGCCCCCACCTCAAACCTAGTCTGAATTAATGAGAGTGGAATATAGCTTGAATATTTTGTCTTCATGGCCGGTAAGAAGCAAGACTGATGCTCATTGTGTCATTAGAAGAAAAAAAAGAATGTTGTGTTAGCTGAGGCTACAAAACCTATGCTGACAAGGGATGATGGCAATTGACCAGGATCTGTCTGCCTCAAATGGTTTGAATAATTTTCTGAAAGTTCTAGAAGCAGGCCAAATATAACATGTTTGTTTTCTTCTTTGCACTTGGTTAAGTTGTGGGTGTTTCAATAGAAACTCAATCCATACTGTTCTTAATTTACATTTAAAATTGTTGGTATGACATGAGTGATTCCCAAGGAGATTTCATGAGCCTATTTGTTAGTCTACTAAAAGTTTTTCTTAAAAACAGGAAGTTGTATTTTGCCCAGAGCAAACAAAGTTGAGTTACTAAAAGCCCAGAACTGAGTTTAATTCTTAGCCCATGAAGTTGGAATAAATTGTAAATATTTAAAACCTTATTCTATTACTACTATCTTAAGTTCACCTGTGTGTAGTCATTCTGATTAACACACTTCCTTTATGCCTTATTATTTAACACACATTTCTTTTATATGCTCTTAATTAATCTAAGGCTTTTTTTTCTGAGCACAGGTCAATTTGCTTTCATAAGTTTGTTTAGCCTTTTTGTTTTATCCTGAGGGAAGTTGACACAGGTCATGGTGACAAGATGAAATTAACTGAAGTTTGTGACCAATGCATCTGAAGTTTTAGAAATAAAAACACTTGGAAAGACCACAAGTTAGTTTATTTATATGTGTTCTTCAAATTGTGTTCCCCGAATATATAACTTTGAGTTCCATTTCGAAGGGGAAAATGCTCATTGAGAATTGAGATTAATGGGTAATGCAGTACTATAAATTTGTTCCATAAGTTGCTTTACTGCAGAGGTGTTTTCCTACGGAAACTGATTTATGTTTATACTCCTTTTAAAAATATTTCGTTAAATGAGCCAAAATCTTGCATGGAAAAATTAAGATGTGATGTCCAAAGCAAAGCTCAAAGATCAAGTGACTGGCAAGATGGCGGACTAAGGGTTTCTTTTTTAATTTTTTTTTCAATTTGTCTCAGGGTAATGGTTGTTGTATTGCTATAGCATTATTTAGAGATATTCACAAATCAAGGCAACCCCATTCACCTTTGGCTACTTGGCTACTCAGCAAATCCAGAACAGAATTATATGACACATATAAGTATAGCTAAATCTACAAATTAAGAAGACAGAACCACACACGAGCTAAAACTTCATAAAATAGCACTGGAGAATTTTAACACTTTAGAGATTCTACACAGTGCTTTCATACCCAACTTAATCAGTATGTCTGATAGAATGACTGAAAGCAAGTTTCCAACCTTGTAATGCAGGGTTCAGGGTTAGATCTCCCCTCTGACTGCTAGGAATTTCTCAACCTAAATTTCCCCTATACATGATGTGACCCTACAAAAGTCAATACACAATGACTTGGGTGGAGGGGAGGGAAAGACGTAGTCTTATGTAGTCAATGAAGACTACAGTGAGAGCTACAGGCTAGAGAAGCTTAAGGGGAAAAGTATTAGAAACTCAACTAGGATCAATCCTCTCCTTACAAAGGTGGTTTGGTTATTCGAGCAAAGACCTGGGCCATCCAGCCCACATATCCTTCAAATTTAGTAGAGTCAGGATACCTAGCAGAACAATCTTGAGAAATATGTCTGAGAGTGGAAGGAAGAAGGGTCATAAAGAGATGAGAGAACCTAGGGGCAAGTGGTAGGAAACACAAGAAAAAGGTTGAAAGACTGAAAACTAAAAAGAGAAAACTTGAAAAGAAATCTGGCACATAAGCAGATTAACTAATAGAGAGGATCATAAAACCAGAAGAAGAAATTAATAAAGAGAAAAAAGAAAACACTGTATATTGAGCAAGTATTATAATATGAAGGAAATTGAACCTAAATTAGCCAGTGAAATCAAGAATACCGTGGATTCCCCAGGGATAATAAAGCAACAGCAAAAAACTCCAGAATGGTCGAAAAGAGAAATAAAATTTTTAAAAGAAGAAATCAGGAATAAATTTGGGCCAGAAATCAGAATTTTAAACACAGAATTAAAAATCATAATCAGCAGAGTAGGAGAAAATTGAATACACATTGGAGAATCTCAAAGAAGCTCTGAGAGAGAGAATAGTAGAATAATAGGAATCTCCAAAGTAAAATACTGAAATCAAGGAAAGTTTAGGAAGATATAAGCCAAAGGCAACAATATTAAAAGAACACAGGAATTCCACATCATCTTTCAGAGCTTTTCCCAAAGATAATAATGTCATCAAAGTATAACAATACTTGCAAGTAGCTCATGGATCCAACTACTTTCTCCATTAGTCTTTGAAAAATAGCAGGGGCTCCCAAGATACCTTGGGGCATGCAATCCACCTGGCAAATTCTACTTATCTTCCTTTATCTTCCTTATTTGGTAATAGCCACTGCATAAATCCAATCACTGGATTCCTAGAAGTTGTTCCAGGGCATTTTAATCTCTTGGTGTTCATTTTGGTTCTTTTGTTCAAAGTCTAATCATCTATACATATCTTTCCATTCTTTGTTTCCACTAAAGGTAGTGTATGTGGACTGTTGAACTCTGATGATACCAGCAACCAGCAGGTTCTTGATATAGCATTATAAATTAACCATCACAACCAAAAGAATTTTCCTAAATTGTTCTTGAAGGGTGAATTCATGATGGATGATATCAAAGAAGTAGAACCTCTGAGCTAGGTAGTACATCAGGAAGGCTGAGCTCAAATCTGGCCTCAGACATTTACTAGTTGAGCAAGTCACTTAACTTTGTTTGCCTCATTTTCCTCATCTGTAAAATGAGCTGGAGAAGGAAATGGCAAACCACTCCAGTATCTTTGCCAAGAAAACCCCAAATGGGGTCACAGAGTCAGACATGACTAAAACGACTAAGCAAACACAACAAAGAAGCTCTGAGACAGAATAATAGATTTGAAATACAAATTCCTGTCAGTGCTTGGTAATTGGATCTTGTGAGATGTTCTTCAAGGCACATCCTACATCTCATTCTTATAATGAGAACATAACTGTCCTCTTGCTAAGCTTCTACCTCGTGTACTTTTTTCTTTATTCTAGTACTGGGGAATCTCCAAGTAAAAATTTTTAGACTATATTTTAGAAGCTAGAAAGCCCAAGCCTTTTTCACTGTTACTGCTTGACTCTCTTCTCCTATGTGGCTTTGTATAAGCCACATGGATGGTCAAAGCATGTGAGTATTGAGTCCTAGATTGTAGTTTGCCATATTCTCTTCATACATAGAATAGATTGGAATTGGTTTCAATCAGATCTGCTATTCTATCGATAAAGACACACCAGAAGCAAAGTGTACATTCCCCCATTGACCCCAGCAACTTCAAGGTTACCCCAACTATGGGTAATTTTTGCTACTCAGTCCTCCAAGGCAAATCCTTTTGGAGGCTATAAAACTATATTCTTCAAATGCTTCTCATAAAATGATGAACATTTTGTGGCCCAGTCACCAGGACAGCCTTGCAATATATATCCTCAATCTTCACCCTCACTTCAACTAGGTTCCGTGATTCCAGATTAAAAAGTCACATAAAGAGTTGCTGATCAAGTCATACAGGGATGGAGTAACATTCTTCACTGGCCCCATCTTCCTTTCTTAAATCTGATTCTATAGCCCTCAGCTTCTCTGCCACCAGAGCAACATTCTCTTCACAAGTGCATGTATCCTGCATGAGGCCATCATCTTTGAAGTTTAACAGAAGGTACACCCGTAGTCCTGGATTTCTCCTAGTGGTGATGTTCATGTGTTAGACTAGAGTGACTTCAATTTCCTTGTTCCATTACTTTTCTAGGTAGAATGTTTCTCTCCCCCATGTTTTCAGAGTAGTTCCCCTGCTTATGGGCTGTACACAAGAAGATGCTCCTCTATGCCCAAAGGGCTATAAAACGATGCATACTCTTTGGTCCAGCAATACCACTATTAGGTCTGTATCCTAAAGAGATCATAAAAAAGGAAAAGGACCCATATGTACAAAAATATTCATAATAGCTCTCTTTAAGGTGGCAAAGAACTAGAAATTGGAGGAATGCCCATCAAATGGGGAATGGCTGAATAAGTTGTGGTATATAAATGTAATGGAATACTATTGTGATATAAGAATTGATGGGCAGGAAGATTTCAGAAAAACCTGGAAAGACTTATATGAACTGATGCTGAGAGAAGTGAGTAGGACCAGGAGAACATTGTACACAGTAACAGCATTGGGTGATGATCAACTAAGATAGACTTACCTCTTCTCAGCAAAACAATGATCCAAGACAATCCTGAAAGACTCATGATGGAAAATGCTATCCACATCCACAGAAAGAACTAATGGAGTCTGAATGCAGACCAAAACATACTATTCTTACCTTGTTTGTATGTGTGTGTGTGTGTGTGTGTGTGTGTTTCTTTTTGTTCTGTTTCTTCTTTCGGAACATGACTAATGTGGAAATATATTTAATACGATTGCACACGTATAACCTATATCAGATTGCTTGCTATACTGGGGGAAGAAGAAAAGGAAGGGAGGAAGGGAGGGAAAAAATTTGGAACTCAAAATCTTATAACAATGAATGTTGAAAACTATCTTTACATGTAATTGGAGAAAAGTAAAATACCATTTACATAAAAAACCCAAGAAGGTGTTGCTGAGATAGATGGGTCAGCAAATTTGTAAGAGTGGGTATTTTGATAGATCTTTACCCTTTGCTCCTGTGTGTGTGTGTGTTTATTCATTTTTTAAAAATTTATCTCAGAGGCCTCTGACACTGTGATAAAAAAGTTATCCTGTCCCTGTTTTGTCTTGCTAGGTAGCTTTATTGTAGACCTGCTTCTAACCTCTAGAGTTTTCCTCAAGTGGCAAAGGTCCAGTGCTGAGTTACTGTCTGTAACTCGACATCTTATTTGAGGCTTGCTTCTCTGAGCAGATCAGGGGATCTAACTCCTGCCTGAAGTAAAGGGGAGTTAACTTTTTCTCTTTAGTGAACCTAGCTTTGGCCCTCCTCACAGGTAAACATACCATCAATCTGACTTAACAAAACTAACTCTCAGTCTAGGTTTAGGCTCAGCCTTTCATTTCTGTCATAAATAATGCAAAATTAATCTTACTCTTCTATAGATCCTCCATAGAGGAATCACCCAAATTGTTGGGGGCCTTCTAGTATTCTGGACATTTGGTAGATTTCAACGTATAGGTGAGGAGTTTGATTTTGATGATAACAGTCACGTCAACTTCTTGAACAGGTACACTTCTCCTAGAGTAGATGGAATTCTGTACTCTAAAAACCATTCTGTATTTCTCTCCCTTTACTCATTAATGTTGAAATTTTTTAAATAGAATTGCTCCACTTAAGATGGAGGATTACAGGTCAAGTGGAGATATTGTGCTGTATTTGATTTTGTCAAGGATTTTCAAAGGGTCAACTGGATCTGATAATTCACACCTTCTCTGTATATTCTTCTGAACTTATCCCAATTTAATCTATTCTACAGTTCCCCAACTCTTTTTTGTCTTTCAAGACTTGTGCAATATTCCCATGTGTAAATATGACGTCTACTCCAGTTCAGTAGTCCCCTGTGGAGACTAACATCCATACCACATTACTTTTCAGAGTCATATTTGTATTTTCACAATATCGATCTATTTGCCAGCATTCAAGCAATCACTAAAGGAAAATATGCCACAGGATCAATCTTATATTATACAGACAATTGTAAAGCAGTGCCCTAAAACAATGAACATTTAGCAAGAAACAATGTAACAAATATACAAATTATAAGCAATAAAAGCAACAGTATTCTATTTGCACACTCACAGGCAACTAAATGACAATCTGTCTTTGTCTGTCTTTCTGCATATCTCTTGGTCTCTCTGTCTCTGTCTCTTTTCTGTCTCTCTCTGCCTAACTGTTCTTGTCTCTCTGTGCTGTGTCTGATTCTGTCTCCCTATCTTTGCCTCTCCCTGTCTGTCTCTCTCCATCTTTGTCTCTGTCTTCATCTCTTTCTCTCCATAAAATGTCATCCATTGTCCTTTCTTGTTTGAGGCTCCCTCCTCAAAAATAATGGAGCACACACAAACTAAAAACAGTTATGGTTGGTCATTTTATCTAGCCAGCATTAAAAAACTAGATAGAAATACAATTGTACCTTTAAAGAAGAGAAAAAATAGACTTAACATAAGGCTTCCAGGAGAGGGGGAAGGAAGTAGGAATAGGTAAGATCACCTTATGTTTCTCCTGGAGAGAAGTTTGGCATGGATTAGTCTCCTTGGGACTGAGTCAACTGTCTTTGGGAGCCAAAACCATCCCACCGACTGGGATGGCAGAGGCAGCTGCCTCTTCTAACACATCATTCTCAGTCTCTAGAGGACTGTTTCAGTTCCTGTGCCATCTTTATAGTCCCTCAGTAGAAACATGTCTTGCCCCTCTTTGATCACCACCTCCCACCTCCTGCATTCTTCCTCCCTGTATCCCAATGTGTACATCTGCCTTTCATTATATTTTTCCTCCAGGCTGAGGAGAAAAATGACACTGTCACTTTAATACTCACATAGTTCCTACATATCCCAGGGGTTCACATAATTTGCTATTCAGAATTTTTTTCTACACACAGAAAAATAGCTTATGGTGCCCTACTACATAAATGTTGCAAGTATTACTACCCCATTCTACAGATGAGAAAACTGAAACTTAATTTGCTTGCCTAAGATCATACATCTAGTAAATGTCAAAGACATGATTTGTTATTATTATAATTGTTAATACCACCTTAATTAAATAGCTAGCAATTATATAGCACCTTAAGGATTGTAGACACTTTTACATATGTTAACTCACTTGATGCTGATAACCACTGTATCAGGTAGTTGCTATTATTCTCCCCATTTTATGGGTGAAGAAACTGAGAGAAACAGAAGGTAAGTGACTTGACCAGGCTCACACAGCTAATAAGTGTCTGAGGAAGGATTTGAACCTGATTTTTTGACTCCAGATCCAGTGCTCTATCTGCTCTGCCAGATTTCTCCCAACTCCAGATTTGATATGCTTTCTGCTATATTATGCTGCTTCTTCAAGCGGGTGTATGCAAACACATTACTAATAAAAGAAAATGTTCTTAGTTATAATTACTTCTCTAAATAAATTAACCCATGAGGTTAAATCCTTTCGACAATGCAGATTGAAGCCTATTCATGCCCTCATCTTGTGCAACTTTGATCTTTGTTCTCCTATACATCCTTGTTTTAACAATCCGGCTAACAGCTTCTGTGGGAGTGTAAGATCCACCCACAGCCAGCACCCAGAAAGCTGCTGGCTGGGAAAGCACAGGTTCTTTTGATCTGCCTTAATAAGGAAAGCAAAGTGAAGGGGTTGACAAGTTTATTTTAATTCAGCATACAGACAGCATTCACTTAGTTCAGGGGAAAAAGCCAGCACCCTGAACTTCAGAACAAAATACAAACAAATTACAAACATCAACAGACAGACACAATACAATTCATAGTTACCAACATCTAGGTTCAACCTGGGAGCTCGGAACAAGGGCTGGGCCAGAGTCACGCTCGCCACCACTGCAGGTAGAGCTCCAACAGAAAAGGATCTTCAAGCTGTCTTCTCTCCTATTATAGAGTTTTTGACATCATCAAGGGTCATCTGAATGACAAGAGCCCAGGCTCTGGTGATTGGTTCTTGAGTTGGCCCCTCCCCTTAGGACCCTGGGAGGTTCACATCCACATAGATTAGGTTAACACTCAATAGGGCATGGCTTTGGAGTTAACACCTCCTCTTAGCCAGCCCCATCTTGGTCCCCACCCCAGTCACCAATCCACACCCACATAGGTTCCACACTCAATAGGGCTCTGGGCCTGGGGCCCAGCACCTAGCAAGGCTCAATGAAATACATTGAGTTACTCAAAGAAAACAAAGGCCATTTTGCTTACCAACACAATCCTCCACGTAGAAACCACCCACATTATAAGAGGTTCTGTAAATATCAAAAGAACACAAGGGCTATTGATTCCTTGCTCTTGTCACATGACTAGCTCACCTTTTCTAGATATACAACTCTCTAATGACCCTCTTTATAACCTCTCTTGCCTAGGTTCTCTTGCACATTTCTTATTTGGTATTGTGTTGCAATCTATTCACACCCATTATTATATTTCCACTGCCTTTTGGGTGGTCCTCAAGTTTAATTAATTCTTTTGAGACTGTGGCATTCCATAATTCCAAGACATACAACAACATTGGAATGATATTGTTTAAACTTTGGACTCTTGTTTCAGCGGTCATTAAAAGCATTAGCTAGGGCTAGGCAATCAACCCAAGCTATAATTACTGTCAATAAATGTTGAGACGGAAGTATTGAATGCATACCCATGTTATATGTGGTCGAACTCCATGGTGATGAAAATGACAAGGAACTGGGAAGGATCCATGTCGTTCTGAGGATATCCTCATGGACCATAGCAGATTGAACTGAATAAATCCTGTAGTCATGGCCAATTTATCTGTTCTTTCAGTAAACTCAGTTTCAATGATAATAATACTAGGAAATGTTCAAACTGGAGATCTACAATCCAAGAGATTTTCATGAAGTTTTGTGTTCAAAAGTGCTTGAAGAATATCCATTGGTTGTGTCAAAAACAAGCTTAACTGTGGCCAAGCTCTTCAGGTCTGGGAAAAAAATTGTCAAGAAGACCAAATAAAACAAATATTGAGAAATTGTACTGAGAAAGATCCTTTATTCACAAACCACAATAACTGCATAGGCAGTTTTCACAGGAGCTTACTTCCTCACAAGTATATAAACAATGTGGACATAATCCTAACATAAATGTTTCAGTAAAAATATATCTATTTGCCACTGGCATCTGGTTCCTTCAATGATACCATTATGGAATTATTGTGAATTTATTTTCTAAGACTAATAGGGGAATCCTTGGAGGATAGAGATATAAGAGCTTTCTTAGGGTCAATTTCTCTCCATCACACCAAATTTTCTATTTCATGCTTCTATGAGAGGTTATGGGGAAAGCATCAGGAGAAGAGAAGGACATACCACCTAATAAGAAGGAAGTAATTGAGGTGACTAGAATTTGGCACAATTTGAGAGAAATTAAGAAAAAAAATTTAAAAGGAACAAGCTCCAGGTCTAGATTCTACTTTGTGGTTGAAAAAGAAGTAAGATTGAGGACAATTGTCTTTGATATAAAGCATATGAAAGGAGGAATACAGGAAGAATAAGAAATAGAACCTTTGGAAAGGTCCTAAGGCAAATCATATCAACAAGCATTTATTGAGCATCTACTATGTGGCAGGCAATTTGTTAAGTACTGGGAATAGAAAGAAAGGCAAAAACAGTGCCTCTTCTCAAGGAGCTCATAGTCTAATGAAGGTGATAAAATACAAATGACTATGTACAAACAAGGTATACCTAGGGAAAATTAGAGATAATATCAGAGGAAAGGCATTAGCAGTAAAGGAGATCAGGAAAGATTCATGCAGAAAGTGGAATTTTAGCTAAGACTTGAAGGAAGCCAAGAAGGCCAGAGGGCAGAGATGAGGGATAATGGAGAGAATTCTAGGGAAGGGAGGGCAGCTAGTTATATGGCATAGGGTTGGGCGATAAAGTTTCCTTGAAACAGCAAGGAGGCCAGTGTCATTGGACCTTAGAATATATAGAGAATAGAATACTGGAAAGGTGGGAAGGGACCAGGTTATCAAGGGCTTTAAAAGGTAGAGGATTTTCTATTTGACTGGAGTTCATTTAGTAGGGGAATGACATGGATAGATCCATCCTTTAGGAAGATCACTTTGGCAACTCAATGAACTGGAATAGGGAGAGACTTGAAGCAGGCATGCCAACTGAAAAGCTATTGCAATAATCTTGATGTGCAGTAAAGAGGGCCTATGCCAGAGTTGTGTCAGAATCAGAGTAGAAAAGGTACCATGTATGAGAGATGTTGAAATATTTGAAAGTGGGGGGGGGCAGAGCCAAGATGGTGGCTAGAAAGCAGGGACTTGCTTAAGCTCTCCCCCAGGTCCCTCCAAACACCTGTAAAAAATGCTTCTGAACAAATTCTAGAGCTGCAGAACCCACAAAAAAAGCAGAGGGAAGAAGGGCTCCAGCCTAGGACAGCCTGCATGGTTTCTGGGAAGAGTCTATCTCATGGAGCTGGGAGCAGAGCAGAGTATAGCCCAGCATGGGTTGCAGCAGGACCAAACAGACGAGGAGTCAGTCAGAACAGGCCGTAGAGCCATGAATAATTGCGTGGTGGCAGTTACCAGACTTCTCAACCCACAAACACCAAAGACAACAGAGCAGGTTAGTGGGAGAATTGCTAGATCAGAGTGAGAGGAGTGTGAGATCGGCCCCAGCCCTGGGGCAATGGAGGTGGTGCAGCTCTGCGGCTGCTTCCAGAGCTCCATCTGCGGTTGCTTCTGGCCCCAGGCCCACCCGGTGGGAGGACTTAAGTGGTGGATCACAGCAGGAGTGCTTTGCCCTGCTTGGATCTGGGTCACAATCCTGGTTGGTGGTTCTTGGGGGAAGAGAAGCACTGGTGTGGCAGAGCTTGCTGTGTAGAAGTAGCTCTGAAAACAGCAGCACAGCCCTCAAGCTTGGGACAAAGTCCTCTCATACACTGACAAAAAGCTCAAGGGTCAAGTACTTGGCTGGGAACATGGCCAAGCAGTGAAAACAGAATCAGATTCAGACTCAGATTTAGAATCTATTTTTGGTGACAAAGAAGAACAAAACATATAGCCAGAAGAAGTCAACAAAGTCAAAGAGCCTACATCAAAAGCCTCCAAGAAAAATATGAATTGGTCTCAGGCCATGGAAGAGCTCAAATAGGATTTGGAAGAGCAAATAAGAGAAGTAGAGCAAAAATTGGGAAGAGAAATGAGAGTAATGCAAGAAAATCATGACAAACAAGTCAATGACTTACTAAAGGAGACCCAAAAAAATACTGAAGAAAATAGCATCTTAAAAAATAGACTAACTCAAATGGCAAAAGAGTTCCAAAAAGCCAATGAGGAGAAAAATGTCTTGAAAGGCAGAATTAGCCAAATGGCAAAGGAGGTCCAAAAGACCACTGAAGAAAATATTACCTTAAAAATTAGATTGGAGCAAGTGGAAGCTAGTGACTTGATGAGAAATCTGAAAAAAATGGAAGACAATGTGAAATATCTCATTGGAAAAACCACTGATCTGGAAAATAGATCCAGGAGAGATAATTTAAAAATTAATGGACCACCTGAAAGCCATGATCAAAAAAGAGCCTAGACATCATCTTTCAAGAAATTATCAAGGAAAATTGCCCTGATATTCTAGAGCCAGAAGGTAAAATAGAAATTGAAGGAATCCATCCATGGCCTCTTGAAAAAGATCCCCAAAAGAAAACTCCTAGGAATACTGTCACCAAATTCCGGAGTTTCCAGATCAAGGAGAAAATACTGCAAGCAGCCAGAAAGAAACAATTTGAGTATTGTGGAAACACAATCAGGATAATACAAGATCTAGCAGCTTCTACACTAAGGCTTTGAAGGGCTTGGAATATGATATTCCAGAGGTCAGTGGAGCTAGATCAGAGTGAGTATGATGCTGCAAGGCAAAATATGGACTTTCAATAAAATAGGAGACTTTCAAGCTTTCTCGGTGAAAAGACCAGAGCTGAACAGAAAATTTGACTTTCAAACACAAGAATCAAGAGATGCGTGAAAAGGTAAACAAGAAAGAGAAATCATAAGGGACTCACTAAAGTTGAATTGTTTTGTTTACGTTCCTACATGGAAAGGTGGTATGTGTAATTCATGAGGCCTTTCTCAGTATCTGGACAGTTGAAGGGAATATACATATATATAGACAGAGGGCACAGGGTGAGTCGAATATGAAGAGGTAATATCTAAAAAAATAAAACTAAGTGATGAGAGAAGAATATATTGAGAGAAGGAGAAAGGGAGAGATATAATGGGGTAAATTATCTCACATAAAAGTGGCAAGAAAAGGCAGTTTATTAGAAGGGAAGAGGGGACAGGTGAGGGGGAATGAGTGAATCTTGCTCTCATCGGATTTGACCTGAGGAGGGAATAACATACACACTCAATTGGGTACCTTACCCCACATTAACGTTGGAGGAAGGGGATAAAAAAGGGTGGATGGTAGAAGGGAGGGCAGATGGAGGAAGAAGTAATCAAAAGCAAACACTTTTGAAAAGGGACAGGATCAAGGGAGAAAATTGAATAAAGGGGGACGGGATAGGATAGAGGGAACTCTAGTCTTTCACAACATGAGTATTGTGGAAGTGTCCTACATAGTGATACATGTGTGACCTATATTGAATTGCTTGCCTTCTTAGGGAGGGGGGTTGGGGAGGGAAGAGGGAAGAGAATTTGGAACTCAAAGTTTTAAAAACAGATGCTCAAAAGAAAAGTGGTTTTTGCACACAACTGGGAAATAAGGTATACAGGCAATGGGGCATAGAAATCTGTCTTGCCCTACAAGAAGGTAAGGGGAAAGGGCATGGTTGGGGAGTGGGGTGACAGAAGAAAGGACTGACTGGGGAGCAGGGCAATCAGAATATGTGCCATCTTGGAGTTGGGTGGAGGGTAGAAATGGGGAGAAAATTTGTAGCTCAAAATCTTGTGGAAATCAATGTTGAAAACTAAAAATATTAAATAATAAAATATGGAATCAAAAAAAGAAATATTTGAAGATAGAATTTCAGAACTTCTCAAGAGATTGGATATGGGTAGGGGTAAAAGAGAGAAGTTAATGAAGTTGCTTAGATTGCAAAATCTTGGCGAATGAGAGAATGGAAGCGCCTCTGATAGTAAGAGAAATTAGGAAGAGGGGAGGGTTTTGGGGAGAAGATCATGAATTCAGTTTTGGACATGATGAGTTGAAGATGTCTATGGGAATACAGTTCTAGATGCCAAATAGGAAGTTGGATATGTCAGAATGGAGGTCGGGAGAGACATTAGGGCTGGGTAAATAAATCAGAAAACCATTTGAATAGAGATGATAATGTAATCCCTGGGAGTTGATGGGATCACCAAAAAGAATAAGGAGGTTCAAGAGGAATAAAGAGACTCAAGAAGAATAAGGAGAAGGAGGTAATACAAGGCAAGGTAAATATAAAAAAGGAAACAAGGAGAGATACTAGTGTTCCTAAGGAATAAATCAATGAATCTAAGCAGGGATTAAGGAAGTTGGGAAGCAAAAACCAAAATACATTCATTTCAATCATTATCTAAAAATAGCAGAATCAGGACATAAAAACTCAAGGACAAAGATAAAAATAATAGAATTAAAAAATAACAATAGCAACACGATTCAGAGAACACATGAGGACTCACTTAAAGACCGAAACAAAATAGATTAACTAAAAATAGCAGTTTTGTAGAAAATTGCCATGAAAAAGAAAACCTGAATGCCATGTTTCAAGAAAACATACAGAGAAAGTTGCCTAAAATTATTGGAAGTATAACAATTCTTGAGAATCCACAGAGCACCTACAGAAAGAAAATCAAAGTTTAAGTTATGAAGAATTGTGTAGTAAGATTTCAGAACTACTAGATTAAAGAACAAATCTCACAGAGAGAAAGGAAGACATTTAAATTCCTAGTAGAAACAATCAGAATGGCACAGGAAAACTCCATGGTTACAAGAAATCAAAGAAAAATTGGAATGTGATATTTCTAAAAGCAAAGGACATTGATTGGTATGCCTACACAGCATATGTAGCTCACATGAATGTGAGATTTTTCCCCCAGTGACCTATTAGCGGGCACATTTGCTAGAAGATTTGAATCTTTTCAGTTTTGACATTCTCACTGCAAGCAAATCCAGATGATATGTACAACATTATCCTGTATATGATATCCTTATCTCAAAAGATGAGAAGAGGTCATGTACTCCTGGGCCAGTTTGGTGTGGGGGAAGGGCCCTCCATGCTTGCTGGTCTTGCAGAACTGAGAATCATGGACAGCAAGAAAGAAAAAAAAAGCAAGTTCCTCTCTTAGAATCTTTTGTAAGCACTTCAGCTCTGGATCCTCAGCTAATTAAAGGCTTTTATTACCACAAAGTCCATCTCCAGTCATCCTGATCTATATTTTGCCGATGGACCCAGATGGCTCTGGAAGAGAAAGCAAGGCTGGTGACTTTGCACAGCCCTCCTTCAGTTAAATCCAATTCACTTACAAATGATGGTATTGCCCTCCTGATGTCATGGTCCTCCTTGAAAACAAAGTTCAGACAACAACAAGCAGCCTAGAAATTGCCCCAGCAGACCTGCTCATGCTCTGAATCCGGGGCATAGCCCTTCCGTTATACATCATCACATGGTTCCAGAAGCAATCTCCCCAATCATCCATGTGAGTTGTCACCAGACAGAACATGTGCTCCAAGGGCTGGACACATATTGTCTAGTCCTTCATTATACTAATATTTATAAAGCTGGGGTTTTCTCCATACCTTTGACATCTTTTCCTCCTTCAGAAACAACCGCACCCTTTGTTGCCTCCTGTAGGTACCTGTTTTACATAATCTTGTTTTAATCTTCCCACTTTTCTCATCTTTATTAGTGCTGTATCTCCATCCTCTATCTGTGACTGTGATGCCTGAATCCAAACATGGTGGCTGTCCTGGCAGCTAGGCAGCTAAGCGTTGGAGTGGACAGAATGCTAGTGAAGTACGTGAGGTGGTATCCGCAGGGGAGCTGACTGCAAACAAAGATGGCCAGGGTCCATGAAGCATGAGTGGCGCTCTCTAGATAGAGCAGGCCACGTGAAGCTTTTACTGTTGCTATTTTACTTCTACTATTATTATTTACTATTACTATTACTTTTCACTATTAGGATAATTAAATTTCAGGCTAAAAGTTCTAAAAGTTCTTGGGAGCATTACCTTTAGGTGTTTGAGTCCAGAGCAGATTGGCTGTGGGAAGATACTCTGAGATGAAAATATACGGAGAGGTTGGGTAGCCTTCATAACATCTAATAATACCTAGTAGGTTATTGATATCCTATACTGATTCCTACATCATGAATTTCATCATCCCATGCCACCCCCAAACACATACATGCTGCTTTCCCTGTCTCCCTCTTCCTCCTCTTTTAAGCTTCTTTTCATGTGTTGTCTTCTTCCATTAGACTGTGAACTCTTTGAGGGCAAGGACTGTCTTTTTCCTTTCTTTGCAACCCCAGAGTTTAGTACAGTGCCTGGCACATAGTAGATATTAAATAAATGTTTATTGACAGATTGTTGCTTAAGCTTTTCAAACCTACCTGGCTCATCTTTTTCATCTCTTTTCTCAGTTCCTTTCAGATTGACCAACTGCATCTGGGAATACTTTTCCTGACTAAATTTACCCCAGGTGGCATAATGGATAGGGTAATGAATTAGAAGTCAGAATGACTGAGATTTAAATCCTGCCATAATCATTTAGTTGTTGCGTGACATTAGACAAGTCACTTTACTTCTCTCGGGCTCAGTTTCTTCATCTGTAAATTGGGGGTAATAATAGCACCTACCTCTCAGTGTTGCTGTGAGGCTCAAACGAAATAACATATATAACATTCATTTTTAAAAAAAAAAATTTGAATTCCGAGTTCTCTTCCTCCATCTGGTCCCTCCCCGACCCGTTGATACTCATTGTATATGTGAAGTCATGCAAAACTCGTATCCTATTAGCTATATCGAAAAAAGCAAGAAAAATATGTTTCAGCCTCCATCAGAGTTCAACAGTTTTCTCTCTGGAGGCAAATAACACTTTTTTTCATCATAAGTCCTTTGGAATCATCTTGAATCATTATATTGATCAAAGTAGCTAAGTCTTGCATAGTTGATCATCATTAGAATATTGCTGTTACTTATACCAAGTTCTCCTTCTTCTGCTCACTTTACTTTATATTATATAGCTTCCCATAGGTCTTTCTAGGTTTTTATGAAGCCATCCTCCTTGCCATGAAATAACATATGTAAAGCCCTTTGCAAATCTTAAAATGCTATTATTATTAATTATTATTATTAATTTGTGATTATTATCATGTTATTATATATGTGACTAATATTATTATTAATTTGTTATTCCTAAACACTCTGTACACCATTTGTACTTAATAATTACATGCAATTGTTCTCGTTCTAACTTTATTTTACAAATACGTATCATCAGAGCTATAGCCAACTCAAGGTGATTGGGTCTTGTGACTTGATGTCTAATTTAGAGGGTGCTGAATATTGAGAGCAGTGATGATACTTACAGTCAGTACTTCATCAGTAGAAACAACCTAATTTAGTATTAAATAAGCAGGAATGGGGGTGCATGGGGTGTTCAGGGAGGACCAGCACTTCTGGCATGAGGACTTAGTGAGCCCTTTTCAGGGCTGCTCATCCACCTTTGGTATTCACCTTTCACCCAACTTTCACCTGTGGCTCCAAGAAACTGTAGCATGTGCAGAAGCCATATCCTGGTAAAACCTTTTTGGCAGACTGGCTAAACCAGGCTGAGTGTAACAGATAGACCTCAAACCTGTCAGTAAATTAGGGGGATGTCTACTCCAAACACATAAAGACTTCCCTCAATGGAATGGGCAGATCAGAATAATTTGTTCCAATGGGTCATGAAGGTGGCTGAAGCAGGTGCTATGGAGTGCTTAGAGTTTGGTCAGACATCAAAGATGCCAAGGTCATCCATGCCATCCCAGACAATCCCCAGTCATCTTGACTTTTGTCATGCCACTCGACTTAAATGCTGCTGCTGGAAGAGAGAGTAAGGTTGATGACTTTTTGCAACTTTGCTTCATTTAAATCCAGTTCACTTGCAAGTCAAGACATTAGTCCATGATGTCATTGATCCTCTTCAAAACCTAAAGACAAACAGCAATAAGCAGGAATAAAACTCCTCTCTAACCTGGGATCTCTGTTCGTCTATTCTCCCTGCCCTTGCCCCAGATACACAAGCTATTTCCTATACTACTCTTTCCTTCTCAGCTTAGGGTGATCTTTTCTACCTCTTCCCCCAGAACAAAAATTTCTAGTTATAGCACTATCGATTTCCATCCTCTAGCAAGACTTGAATCTCTTTAAGACAAGGATTTCATCTCCCACCATCTGCTATTCCACTCCTTACCACCTGCTCTGCTTGTTTCCAATTCCATCATCATCCTATTCTCTCCCCTCTTAACCTCCCTCCCCCCAGCCCCAAGGCAACGTTATCACCGGGAAATTTATTATGGTGGAGATGGCTTCAGCTTTGGTACTCACATCTCATCAGTACCCTCAGTTGCCTCTGCCCCTTTAATTGAAGGCTGGGTGGGGTGTGGGGAGAAACAGCAAACAATTCTTCCCAAATCCACCCTATATAGAAGTATAAAGGGCTCAGAATTCCAACCAAATTATTTCCCACAAGCTATGCTGCCATCATAGCACCTCCCCCTCAGTTTGGATGCTTTCTGCCCCCTCCCCTTTTCAGCTTCCTGTTGTGTATTGTCATCTCTTGTGAGACTGTAAACTCCTTGAGGGTAGAGGTTGTCTTTATTTTTCTTATTTGTCTTCAGCCCTTAGCACAATGCCCAGCACACAGCAGGCACTTAATAAACATTTAGTGTGTAGTGATTTGGTCTCAAAGTTCTTTTTACCTTACGTAGACCTAAAATGAGGATGAGGATGCCTATGCAGGTCCTCAATTCATGCTTGAGGAACTATGGCAAGTTTCACAATCATCTTCTAAAATCCAAATCTGACTTTCTCATAAAATATATGATTACTGTTTGGGAAGGCATTTAATGTTTGTTATGGGCATTCACTTTGGGGACTGCAACTGAGTTTTCAGTGTTTCAAAACATACACACACACACACACACACATACGCACGCACGCACACACACATATATGTATATACATATATATGTATGTATATATATATATATATATATATATATAGTTTACCAGCCATGCTCTGATCATTCCTATTTCCCCTACCCCTACTCCAATTTAAAAAAAATATACTTTAGAGAGAAATAAATGTATTTTATTTAAAGGAAAAAAATATTTTATTTTTGCAGTAATTCCCTCACCAGATTGCTGTTATCCATGAATGTCCTGAACTTCTGAAAATAGTTTAAGCCTCAAGGCAAGATTTTTTTGCACTTTGTAGACAAAAAACTTTCATGATGTTCATAATTTTTAAAACTATAGAATGATACTGCAATTACTGTTGATTTTTTCTTTGGAGGGAAGAAAGGAGGCAAGATACTTGATCTCAGCCTCCTGGAATTTTCAAATTTCTTTTTCTTTTTCTTTCTTTTTTTTGGAGGGGGGAAGGCAGAGCAATTAGGTTTAAGTGACTTGCTCAAGGTCACATAGCTAGGAAATGTGTCAAGTGTGGCCAGGTCCTCCTGACTCCAGGGCAGTGCTCTACTCACTGTGCCACCTAGTTGCCCCTCAAGTTCATAGAATCTTAAAGTTGGAAAGAACCTTCCAGCTTATCTAACCTAATCTTTACTTGAAGCACAGAGCTGTGCTGTACACTCCCTGACAATGGTATATTTAAAGTAGTTTTTTTTTGGTCTTCTATATTCCTCTAATTTTTGAGAACTGATGGAGCAAAGAAAGAGGCAGAATATTAATGGTGGTGCTTCCTCTAGGAAAAAAAATCTAGATATTCAAACAAACAAAATAGAATAGTTGGTTCTGATGCAAATATGGCCTAGCTCTTAGAAATACAAATAGTTCAATCACCTCATTTACAGGAATTTCAGGAATGAGTCTGTTACGTTTAGTTGGTTGTTAATGTTCTTTGAAATTCTGGTTAACCAGAAGACCAATCGCAAGGATGCCAACTAAGAGGATAGTTTGCCCCATAGGTGCTGTTAGTATTGACACCTCTAAGTAATTAACCTTGTGGTTGTTGTTCGAGTTTTGGAAAAGTGATTTAGTCACTCTGGGAGTATCAGTGTAGCAACTGCCTTCACCAGTGGAGATCAGCAACTCATCTGTATTATAAGGTCTTAGAGAAGTACCTGGGTCATTGGGAGGGTCACAGAGCCAGGTTAGAGGCAAAACTTTACCCAGATCTTCCATAGTCCACGGTCAGCTTGCTATCCACTATTCTATGCTGCTTCTAACAAACAGTAGCATATAATCTTCTCCTGTCCCCATTTTAGTGGTAAAAAAAAATCTGTGAAAAAATACGGACTGATTTTGTAAGGTAATATGCCGTAATGAAAAGAACAATGAGTATGGCAACTGGTGGTGCAGTGGATAGAGTGCTAGACCTGAAGTCAGGAAGATGAATCTTCCTGACTTCAAATATGGCCTTAGACACTAGCTGTGTGACCCTGAGTAAGTCACTTAACACCGTTTGCCTCAGTTTCCTCATCTGTAAAATGAGCTAGAAAAGGAAATGGCAAATCACTCCAGTATCTTTGGCAAGAAAACTCCAAATGGGATCACGAAGAATCAGACATGACTGAAAGTCACCCAACGACAACAAAAATGTGAGCAGGAAAATTGCGCAACAAGTATTCACAGTTAAGTAACTTTGGGATCATTGTTCCAAATTACCTTTTGGAATAATTTGAACAATTCATAGCCTCGCCTGTTTTTCTGCAGCCTTTCCAACATCTATCATTTTCCTCGTTTATCATCTTTGACAATCTGATAGGTGTGAACTACTTTGCTTTATCTGCAAAGTCATAGAAGGGCTGTCATCTGAGATAGTGAAAGGAATTTCCATACTAGGAGCTCCCTATGCTGACAAAATCATAGTTGCTTCATGGATAAAAAGGAGATGCAGAATTATTCATTTGATTGATATTAACCCCAAAATATAAAGAGCCAAAAAAGGAAAATTTTAAAACATTTCTTTTAGGCAAATGACACTCAAAGATTGGAAATAGGTCTTCCTTCTTTAAGCAGAACACATTTCATCACACTGTATTGCTTCTACTTTATTTTTAATACTATATTAGTATTAATTATTTAAAGATGATGATGATGATAACAAAATAGTAACTAACATTTGCATAGTATTCGATAGCCTAGCACTTAATTCAGTGCCAGCAACATGGCAGACACTGAATAAATGCTTCCTGATTGATTGGTTAATTGACGCTTTATAGATCTAGACAATCCTCAACATTGACAAGTTAACTTCAGTCACTTCAAACATTGGCATGATTTTATTAGTAACCTCTTTTTCACTTTTGTGTTGGCAACCATGTACATTTGCAGCTGTGCACACAGTACAGAAAAAAATAAGAGGTGCCATGAATGTAAGTTTGTGGGGTGGCAGTATCCTACTAGTTGTTTCACTGGTCTTTTTTATTGTACTACTGTAAAGAGTTCCTTACACAATTATTGTATATTTTCCCTGTTTGCCTTTAAAACTCAAGTTTTGTGTTGGAGTTATGCCCTCAATGCGTAGAGTAAGTCCTTTGTGCTGGAAGGTAATGTTGAGACTTCATCGGTCTGGGCGTCTTCTGATAGTAGTGACTAAAGTCCCAGCAACCTCTCCATTGGTTTTCAGAAGGCAGCCAAGGTAGAGAGGTTTACAATAGCACACTAACCCTAAACCAAACTAACCCTAGCCCTCACACAGCCATCTGACACAGTTGAAGGTAAGATTTGGGTTAAAAAATGTTTTAGTTTTAAGAATTTTATTTCCTGTATAGTATTTATGGTACAGTAGATTCAATTTGTTATGAAATCAACATGTTGTTTGTTTTCTTCAATTGAGAGGTTAGCACAAAAGGTCATAGAATTCTAGGGAATTGCTAATGAGGAAAAATGTTTTTCATGTTGCCAATTTTATTTTGCATATTGCATTTTATGGGTTATTTCATGGTCATTCTGTTAGGAAAAGTACATATGCTCAGAGGTAATGTTTAGTTATGAAGAATTACATGCAGAAAAGTGTATTTTCAGCAATTTCTAGTAAAAGATTTCAGTTCTTGGTGGTCATAAGAAACTAACCCCCATTTCCCATAGTTTCAATGTATCAACATTCGTGTTTTTGACTTTTGTGCCATTTTCTAGGAATGTTACCCCCCACAAAAGTTGAGGTTTCACTGCATTATCTAGTGGCAAAGCTTAAAATGTTGGAAGGGACCTAAAAGATTGTTTAATCCAAGACTTTCATTTTGTAATTAAGAAAATGAAATCCCAAAGAGGCGATAAGATAGTCAGTGCCACAGGACTACATATAATTGTAATGATTCATTTTGAGGCCAATAAAAGAAAAGAAAATAGACTCAGAAATTTAGATTTCTCTTGGTTTGGGGCTTATTCATTGACTGACATTTGGGATGTTCCTAGGAATTGCATCCACAGAAGCTGAAGAGGGACCAAACATATATCCCTGGGTCATTTCCAAAGTTGTAATTAGACAATATGGTGGAGTAGGATTGACAGATGAAGTGAGGAAAGTCTAGGTGACAAACAGGTTATCTTAAAGCAGAGTACAAAGTGAAATCCAATGAGTGATTTTGTATTTCGTGATTGACCACTGCCATTTCATAATTATCTCTATGTCTGTCATAACAGACATAATGAAGAAATGACATGTCATCCTGACTGTTCTCCAAGTAGTTGCAATTGTGATTCTAAGGTCTACTCTTTTGCTCACTTAAATCCCCACATACCACATATTGTCTTTAGCAGGCTTTTGGACAATGGATGTGCTTATTGGGAAACTATTTTTATAACTTAAAAGTTACAACAATTGCATAGTGAAAGCTCATTAGATTTGAAGTGCTGGTTTGCATCCCAGCTCTACTGTTTACTGTATGATACTAGATAGATAACTTCTCGTCTTTGGGCCTCTGTTACTTTTTCTACAAAATGAAAAGGGTTGGTTTTGGTGGTCAACTTATAATTATTCAAGAAAAGTAATTAAACTCATACCCTTTAACCAACTGATCTCACTAAACTATTTTCCCCAAGGAGGTAAAAGACAGAAATAAAGCTTCCATATAAAACCAAAGTATTCATAACTGTACATTTTGTCAGAGCAAAAAACTAGAAATAAAGTAGCAACCCACTGATTGGGGAAAGTGTGAATTAAATGTGGCATTTGAATGTAATAGAATTTTATTGTGTAATAAGAAAAGATGAACATAAAGAATTCAGAGAAATGTAATATTTATGTGAACTGATGCCGAGTGAAATAAGAATAAAAGAACAATATACATAATTACTGTAGCAAAATAAAAGAAACGATTACTAAAAGAAGCCAAACTCCAGGTAACTGAAAAATCAGTAACGGGCTCAGAGAATAGTTATTGAATCAGACCTTCCTCCTCTAGGTAGAGAGACAAGGGTATAATAGGGCAGAATATTATACACATTATCAAACACAGTGTTAGTAAAGTGGGTACTTTTGTTTAATTAGTTTTATTTGATACCATTGTAGTACCTTGGGACTCCCCTTCCCCCCATCTCACAAATCAGGTCCCCTAGAAACTGCTTCCTCAAGTTCGAAGTATTCTGTGAGTCACTATTCCCTAAAACCACGAGCCCCCACCGGTGTGTTTACCTTTAATAGTCAATCAGAAGATATAAATTTTCAAATAATAATTATACTTATTGAAAAAATACAATGAAAAGGGGTAGAACAAAAAGTAGCAACAAAATATTTTACTCAATAAACCTGTGGCTCCTTGTCCATAAATATATATAACATTCTATGGATACAAAAAAGGTAGACATAACACTAACTCCTCAAATGTCTTCTTCTGATGGCATTGTCCTGTCCCACTAGGCCTGCTCCCTTCTGGTCTTGGAGTCACTGCTGTGTGTTTCTCCACTGGACACTGATCTGCTTGACAGTGCTCAGCCAGATACATGATTTATACTAGATGGTATTCAACTGACTGTATAGTCTCTGTTGGATATTTATGTGAAGATTCTTTCCACCTCCAGCTTCTGATTCAGCTGAAATCCATCACTTCCCTTTAAGGGAAGAACAGTTATTAACATGCTCTTTTAGCTTAAGACTTTTTCTTGCTACAATACTTTTAGTAAGACAAAAAGTCTTTTCTTAGACAAGCAAGAAACCTTCCCTGTGGAAAAGATCTCAGAGTTTTTCATTATATAGCCTTAGTTCCCTCAGAGTCTTGGCTATGAGGCCCCATGAGGAGATTTTTAGTTTCAAATGTTGACCCCCTTTAGAACAAAGAACAGGAATGCATATATGAGTTATTAGTGTCTTCAATACCAAGTCCATCTTTTCTTTTGGATTACACTGGATTTAGGATCTATGGAAGTAACCTCATGTTAGCCCAAGGTGAGTGTACCTCCCAATACCTCTGAACACTCAGCCACAAGCCATGTAAGGACTATTTGCTCAATTAAAACCAAATATCTCTGACATTTCAGGTTTGAACTCTAAGCCTTTTCTGTTTTCCGACATAGCTGAGTGTGTGAGAAAAAGGCACAGGACAAAATTTAACCCAGAGGGCAATGTATTTTTCTTTTTTGCATACCTATGCGCATTTCTGGCCTTACAGATGCAACTCTCTCAAACCAAAGCCTGAAAAGGGCTCTGGGCTTACGATGACAAGATCGAATCCTGGAAACTTGACCCCAAGATAGTTAATTTCTCTCTGTTGATCATTGCCAAATAAATCTTATTTATGTTTCTTATGTATCTTATGTTATTTTACCTTAGGTTTCTTACCCACTATCACATTGGCATTACTTATTATACAATATGGATACTGGGGATACACATTATACAAAAGACTCAAAAAAAAGCCCATGCACAAATATAAATACGTAAAGTATTCAAATAATTTAACAGTTGCCCCGGAAAGGAATTGAATTTAGGGTTGCTAACAGGGTAACTATTTCCATTCCAATAGTCTCTCTTTCCCACCAAGTTCTTACACATTCTCCTCAGGATTTGTAGTACTACCTTAGACTACCTTCCCTCAGTAAAAATGACAGCCTACTCCGGGGTTTGCTGACCAAGCAACCTCTTTCTGTGGTACCTGTACTGTCCAAGTAACTCAGTTCTTTCAGTAAGATGCTTCATAGGAACTATGTGAACTACCCCTATTTTGTCTAAGGAATACACAGCATAGGAGCATCTTTCTCTTTATAAGGACTCATACTTGAACCCTCAAACTTGGAGCTCTTTAATTTGAGGTCACCCATGTGGCAACTTCGAAAGCTGGTGCTGCCCAGGAAATCCTTCCTTCTCTGTTTAAAGGGCTAGAAGCCAGGATCATGAGGCCTCAATCCCCACTCCTCTACACGGTAGGAATAGGTTCAGCAACAATGGCCTTAAACTCCTCCCTTAGGCTGTGTACTAGCATATGCATTGCCAGCTGCTTCTGCTATAGGCTACACGTTTGGCTTGGATTTTTAAGGGTGAGAGACGTACAAAAAAGGGAGAACCTGGTATTTCAATTCTGACAGACCATAAGGGAGTGGTAGTTCTTCAAACAAAAATCTGTCCCTCCTGATTTTCGGTCACCTATAGTCTAGAAGGCACCTTCAGTCACTGCAACTAATCAGAAAATTTTCCTATATTCTTTCTGCAAGATGCCAGGACAAATGTCTGCTTCAATGGAAGGTACTTTTCAGATAAAGATTCATGTTCTGCAATAGTTAACATTTATAAGATACAGTAATTTAACATTTAACATTAAATTTGACATTTTGACATTTAACATTAATTTTATATTTATTATTTACTTTGATCTTCCCAACAGTATGAGAGGGGTGCTTTTATTTCCAGTTTTATAAGTGGGAAAACTAAGAAATTACAGCATTGCCTAGGGCCACAAAGCTAGCATCTGAGACAGAATTTGAATTTTGGTTTCTCCTGACTCTAAATGCAACACTCTATGTATTATACCACCTAGTTGCTTCTATCCCATCAAGTGGTCTGGGAAGACTCATCAAACTGACCAGGAGAGGCTTTGATTGACTCTCCTTATACCAGGAAAGGTTTGGTGTTGCAAGGAAGAAGGGAGGGGAAGGATATTTCTGGAAACAACAGGGATTTAAAAAAAACAAAAGGCCTTAATAAAATTTGTTTTCAAAAGCAAATGAAATGAGAGGGTTGGAGTAAGTTTCTCAGGTTTCTTCCAGCTCTAAGAACTTGCAATTTAGTAGAAAAGAAATCAAATTTTATAAAAGTGTACATGTATAATGAAAAGTTGGCAGTTAGCGTCCACTGTTATAGAATCATGTCTTTATAGAAATTAACGAGACTCAAGTGAACTAATTATGTCAGATGTTTCAATGTCATCAATAAAATAACATCATGGAATACCGGTTGTGGAACACAAAATTTAATAGACTGCATATGATTGGTAGGCACTGATCTCCTACTCAGTTTCTGGAACAATTTTTTCTGTGCTGGCTGCACCTGGAATCTCAGGATTGAACTGTGGGAATGATCCCAGAACATAGCCTTGTACCTCCCAAAGGGGATCTCTGGCTACATAATGTCAAGCTCAACTGGTTAGGATAGTGAAGAGACTGGGTAGCTGATTTCTGGTGAAATGGAATAAAGATGTCCATTGGGGTGATCAAGCATAGGGGCTTAAGGATACAGTTGGCTAAAATTCAACCCAAGGCCATACAATATTGGGGTAGGCAGCTGGAAGGCACTAGCACATAGCTATTGAAAGAAAGGGAGCTCCTAGATTTGAGTGAGAGTAAGACACTCACTGTATAACCCAAGTCACATTAAGCCATCTGGGTAGAGCTCTAACTTTAAATGTCTAATGGTTGCATTAGAGTGGAAGATTCTGGTAAGAGCCTAGAACCATTTGTACTTTTCATGCTTATGGTAGGAGATAAAACAACCGTTTAAACTCTTTGCCTAATTTGCCTCATTTTAAAACTCTAGTAAAATAGAATTTTTACATATTATCAATAACTTACCCCTAAGGAACGCAATGGAAATCCATGAGAATTTCCTGCTATGGTAGACTCAGAAAATGTAGCTGCTGGAAAGGTAAATACTGCCTTGCAAACTTACAAATAGAGATTTTCTTCTCTTGCTCCAAGGCTTATTTTTTCAGGGGTTCAAAATGCCTACCCAAATGCCCAGCCGTAAAAGAAGTTAATCTCTTTCTTAAAATAGTTAGCCCCAGTGGGATATTTGTTCCAAAGTCAAGTGTTAATGCTAGCCCTTGAAAATATGGATTATAAAGGAAATGTCATCCCAGTTTGAATGCTGGCTATGAGACTATGTATAGGTGTATTTTTTACATGTTATCTTTAATACAATTGCAGATGTATTTTATTTATATAACACATTATGTACATGTATATGCATATAATAAAATTTATACATGTAATCTGTAACCCTCTCCAATCCATCTTTGGCATAGTTGATTTTCCTAAAGCGCAAATCTGTCCATGTCACTACCCTACTCAATAAACTTTGATACCTCCTTATTCCTTCTAGGATCAAATATAAGCTCCTCTTTTTAGTTTTTAAATCCATTTGGCCTTAACCCACTTTTCCAACCTTATTATTTATCTACTAAGTCATAACTGGATTGCTATCTGTGTGGGCGAAGGGAATTTCCAATCTTGATGTTATCCACTAACTTTTCCTGTTCATTTATTTAAGAGGGAGTTAATTTTAAAAAGAAGCAAGGAATAAGGAGATAAAAGAAGAAAATTGAATGAATGAGTGAATTGGGTGGAAAAATAAACTTACTATGTGCCTCTAAAGTACCAATTTTTAAAAAAAAATGTGTCCTACTTGGCATGGAAGGGCTCTCATTCTATGGACAGTAACTCACCCGACCTGTATAAAGAATAACATTAGGATATCACTATGCTAAAATAACCCTGCCATGACTACATCCAGCTGTGTCAGGCCAAGCACACTGTTGCTCCACTTGTGATTAAGTGGAGGGGGAGGGTTTGTAAGGATCCTTCATCTTCTAAGAAACAAGCCCCAGGCAAGCAGCCAACTTGGTCACATCTCAACACTGCAGAGGGCTTAAAGCTGCTCTAGAAAAAGAGAGTGACACTGAAGGAGATGGAAAGAAGTCTCAGATATGAAGCAAGACCTTGCGCCATTGATAATAAAGTTCTGTGTTGCTTATACCATGGCTTCAATTGATGTTTTCTTTCTGGCCACAGCATCAGTATTTTTAGTTGATAAAAATCAGATTTTAGAAGGTTGTAAAATAAAGATAATGAATAAACAGGCTTTTACTTCAAAGGGGAATCAAGGTTTAAAGTAAAAAGATAAAGGAAGATAGGCTTTCCCCCAAGGACCTGAGTTTGACATCAAATAGTGCTGGTATTGGCAATTTTAGGGTAGATCGTCACAACCAGTTTTTCTAAATTTATCTCTAAAGAAATATTCCTCGTTGTCTGGTTTTTGTCTTGTTATTAGTGACTGAGTCATACTTATCTTAGGTTCCATAATTCTAAAAAAAATCTCATAGCTTTAAAATTTATAGAGATTTAATGCTTCTTGGAGCAAAGCTATCGATGGGCTGATTGTACTAAATGCAGTGATGCTCTATCGTTTTGTTCTTAACTCAGAGAATCATAGATTTATAGCTGGAAGGGACCTCAGATGCCACTGAGTCCACAAACCTCCTTCCTTTTCTCCTCTCCCTCCTCGATTGTATAAATGAGGAAACTGAAACTCATACAAGTTCAATGACAGTTCCTGGTTCCCACAGCTCCTAATTATCAGAAGCAGGATTTGAACCCAACCTCACTCCCATTCCAGGAATCTGTCCACTCTAGCACACTGCCTCCCTCAAAAGTAGACAGAAGAGTCACATGTCCCCTGTCTCCCCCTCCATGCTGGTTCTGGTTGTGGACCAGGACCAGGACAAAATGAACGAAACTCCTCATCCTAGCAGGGATCCTAGATCCAGAGATGGAGGGGCCTTAGAGGTCATCTAGACAACTTTCCCATTTTACAGATGAGGAAACTGAGTTCCCAGAGAGATGAAGTGATTTGCCCAAGGTTACACAGGTGGTAACTAGAAGTTCTATTTGTTCCCTTCCTTAAAATATAAATACCAGGAGAAGAGTGACTCTGTATCCCTAGTACTTAGCAGAGTAGGTAGCATGAGGTAAAGACTTAAATGTTTGTTGATTGATCCAGGGCTAGAAAGGACATTCACAGTCGTTTGGTCTACCCCACTCATTTTATCAAAAGGGGAAACTGTGTCCCAGCGAAGGCAAACAATTTGCCTGAGGTGACAGAATGAGTGGCAAAAAAGATTTGAACTCAAGTCGTCTGTCTCCAGAGCCAAGAACCTGTCCTCTGTAACACACTATCTCCCTTGGCTAAAGTTCTATGTTGATGGTTCATGATGGTATGGAGGCTCTTGGGGATTCTCTAAAATGAGACCACTGGACTGGTAAGGCCTACCCAGCTAAAAAGAATTTGAATATGGCTGTCTAAGTTGAAGTTAGAGATGATCATCAGAGTTGATATGTATGCATATATATGGGGACATGCATGTATGTATATATATATGTAAACATATACACATATGTAAATGTAATGTAAGTGCAAATAGGGTTGTATATGTAATATAAAATTTAAATATTGAGTCATTTCAGTCATGTCCCTTTATGACCCCATTTGGGGTTTTCTTGGTAAAGATACTTGAGTGGTTGGCCATTTCCGTCTCTAGCTCATTTTACAAATGAGGAAACTGGGGCAAACAGGGTTAAGTGACTTGCCCAGGATCACCTATCTAGTGTCTGAGGCCAGATTTGATCTCAAGAAGATGATTATTTCTGACTTCAGGCCTGGCACTCTATCCACTGTGCCACATGGCTGCCCCCCAAAATGTAAACATGCACACATTCACATATACATACGCACATATGTATTTACAAATATAAATGTACTAATGGGTTATAGAAGCATTTTATATGTAGTATTAAGGGCTATAAAGCACTTTATGTTTATTATCTCATTTGAGCTGCTTAACAACCCCAGGAAGTACTATTTTTATTTACATTTTATAGAACAAGAAACTGAGGCTCAAAGAAATTAGGTGATTTGCTCATTATGAAACTGTTGAAAATGAGATTGTCCCTTCCCTTTCCATAATCAAAATGACATTGGAAGTGAGGTTGCACCTAAATCACAAACAATTTCTGCATCAGCAGGAAAAAAGAGAGATTATTTGCACTTGTTAATTCATTTTCTGTATTCTCCACATTTAGAACTTAACAGGCAGGTTGACTGGAGACTGTATGAATAAGTGTTAAATAAAGTGAAACTTTATGTCTCTGAACATATTCATAAATAAAAGAGAGAAACAACAGATTGATGAATTAAGCATGCTACTAAAAAATAAGAACTCTAATTAAACACCAAAATAGAAGTCCTAAAAATAAAGAAGAAATAAACAAAATTGAAAGAAAAAATCCATTGAATTAATAAATAAAACTAAGTTATTCTTTAAATATATGAATACACATAATAAAATAAGCAATAAACTAATTTTATTTAAAAGAAAGAGGAGGAAAACCAAATCACTAGTACCAGGAATTTAAAAAAGATTTATTCAAAATCAATGAAGAAGAAATAAAATTTTTATTACAAATTACTTTGCCTAAAAAAAAAAACCAAATTACCAGCATCAAAAATGAAAAGGGTGAATGCACCACCAATAAAGATGAAATTAAAGCAATTTTCAGGAACTATTTAGCCCACTTATATGCCAATAAAAACGACAACCTAAGTAAAATGGATGGATATTTACAAAAATATAAATTGCCCAGATTAACAGAAGGGGAAGTAGAATATTTAAATAACCCTATCATAGAAATTGAACGAGCCATAAATGGAGTCCCTAAGAAAAAAATTCACATGACCAGATAGATTTGTAAGTTAATTCTACCAAATATTTAAAGAACAATTAATTCCAATGCCATATAAGCCACTTGAAAAAACAGGTAGATAAGGAGTTCTACCCAATTCCTTTTTGACACAAATATGGTTCTGATATCCAAAACCATGGAAAGCAAAAACAGAGAAAGAAAAGTATTGACTGATTTCCCAATGAATATTGACGCAAAAAATTTGGAATAAGATACTAACAAGGAGATTATACAACATATCACAAAGATCATATATTATGACCAGTGGGATTTATGCCAGGAACTCTGGGATGTTTTAACATTAGGAAAACTATCAGCATAATTGATCATATCAATAACAAAAGCACATGTGATTATATCAATAGATGCAGAAAAAGTTTTTAACAAAATATAACATGCATTCTTCTTAAAAACACTAATAAGAATAAATGGAGCCTATCTTAAAATAAGTAGTAATGCCCAAAGGGCTATAAAACTGTGCATATCCTTTGACCCAGAAATACCACTTCTAGGTCTGTATCCCAAAGAGATCATACAAATGGCAAAAGGACCAACATGTACAAAAATATTTATAGCAGCTCTTTTCGTGGTGGCAAAGAATTGGAAATTGAGGGGATGCCCATCAACTGGGGAATGGCTAAACAGGTTGTGGTATATAAATAGAATGGAATACTTTCATTCCATAAGAAATGATGAGCAGGCAGACTTCAGAAAAACCTGGACTTACATAAACTGATGCTGAGGAAGGGGAGCAGAACCAGGACAACATTGTACACGATAACGGCAACATTGTGTGATGACTAACTTTGATAGACTTGGCTCTTCTCAGCAATGCAAGGTTCTAAGACAACTCCAAAAGGCTCATGATGGAAAATACTATCTACATCCAGAAAAAGAATTATGGAATCCGAATGCAGATTGAAGCACATTATTTGCTTTTTTGTTTGTTTCTTCTTTCTCGTAGTTCCTCCCATTGCTTCTGATTCTTCTTTACAATATGACTAATGTGAAAATATGTTTAATATAAATATGTGTGTGTGTGTGTGTGTGTGTGTGTGTGTGTGTGCCATCTTGGGATGGGGGAGGAGAGGGAAGGGGAGAAAGCTTGGAACTCAAAATATTATGGAAGTGAACGTTGAAAACTAAAAATAAACATATTAATATTTTAAAAAAGAGATAAAAAAGATACATAGTATCTATCTAAAACCAAGAGAAAGCCTAATTTACAATGGGGATAAACTAGAAATCTTCCCAATATGATCAGAAACAAAGCAAGGATTTCCATTATTACCACAATTATTCACTATTGTATTAGAAATTCTGTCTTTAGCAATAAGACAAGAAAAAGAAATTGAAGGAATAAGGATAGGCAACAAGGAAACAAAACTATCACTCTTTGTAAATGATATTATGGTATAAACTAAAAAGAGAGAACTAAAAAGAGAAAAAACTAGTTGAAACAATTAACAACTTTAGCAAAGTTACAAGATAAATAAAACCCCATAAATTATCTGCATGTCTATATATTGCCAACAAAATCCAAAGGACTATAAAACTAGGCACACTTTTTAATCCATTTTTTGGTCCATATACCAAAGAAATCACAGAAAAGGGGAAACGATCTACTTGTACAAAAATATTTATAGCAGCTCTTTTTGTAGTGTCTAAGAATTAGAAATCAAGGAGAAGCCCATCAATTGGGGAATAGCTGAACAAGTTGTGGTATACGATTCTACTGTACTATTGTTGTGCTATAAGAAAAGACAAGCAGGATGATTTCAGCAAAACCTGGAAAGACTTACATGAACTGATGCAAAGTGAAGTGAGCAGAACCAGGAGAATGTTTTACACAGTAACAACAATATTGTACGATGAAGAATTGTGAATGATACAATACAGTAATACAATGATCCAGGATGATCCTGAAGGACTCATGATGAAAAACGATGTCCACCTCCAAAGAACTGATATTGTCTGAACACAGACTGAAGCATACTTTTCTCTTTTCTTTCTTTTTTTTGGTGGGGGACCTCAATGGTTCTTTATTCTCAAATAAATATTTCAAAAGTATTTAACAATAACATTCTCAAAATTAAAGAAACAGTCCTGAATTTCTGGTTGCTGAAGAACCAGTTTAAATCATAGAAGAATTACAATGCTAGCAAGAGAGTGATAGGACAATGGTCACTACCTAGGGCTTTGGACTGGATCTTACTGTCACATAGGGCAGAGAGCAAGGACTGGGACAACAAGAAATAGTCAAGCTGCCACGCAACATTTTTGGCTCAGACATTCATCATGCAGGTCCAAAACATATGAGCGCGTAAGCTGCCTCTGCATAGAGATGACAGAAACTGTTGGTCAGTGGCACTGCCTGGAGCAGCTCCCCAAAAGCTTGGCTTTTCTGTGGGGTAAACCCAGCATTTTTCTTGTTCTCTTTAGGATTGTGCAAGACAGTCTCTTCATGGGTCACATTGAGGTCCCCACAGAACACAAGGGCCTTTTTGGAACCCTTCAAAAACTTGTGAAATGCTTCATCCCATTTGTTGATATTCTAATTGAACCAGCCGCCGCCCTGCGTTAGGCAGATGTGCTGTCACCAGCACAAATGCTTCAAATTCAGCCACTATCACCCAGCCCTCCTGATCACGCTCTTCTTCACCAATGCCAAAGGTGATGTTGAGTGGGCACTGTCCGGAAAAGAGACCTACACTACTGTATCCTTCTTTATCAGTGGGTGAGGACTAGTACTGGTAAGTAAGTCTAGGCAGGTCCTGAAGCTCAGATGAACTCTCTGAACATTTGGTTTCTTGGAGGCAAGGGATGTCAGGAGCTTCTTCCTTTATCGAATCCAGACCCTTTCTCTTGATCCAGGCCTGGAGACTGTCTGCATTCTAGGAGCATATCTTGAGTGTAGAAGGTTTGCCATTTGGTGAGGTTTGCTGGTCTTGGGGCAGGGGTCCTCATATGTGGCAAATCCTTCCCCTGCTGCCTCCTTCTCTTTTGTACCCTCATTACTCTTCTTAGGCTCAGGCTCTTTAGTCTCTTACTCCTCCTCACTGATCCCATCCTTCATAGATACTTCCTTTTTTTCCTCATTTGGCATCCTTCTCCCCCAGAACAATGCCTGGTGGCCCAAGCCCCTTATGGCCCAACGCAGCAGAATCCTGGTCAGGTGGACACCTTGAAAACCTCTAGGGACAGCCTCCTCAGCCTGGCGGACACTTCTCACCTACTGCTGCTCTTAAAGTACTGCCTAAATCCAGGAATGCCAAGGAAGTCTACCTTGAAGCCAACTCTCCTTAGAAGTTAGAAGCTCCTTCCTACCCTGGATGCCTTCTTTCTTTCTTTCTTCCTTCCTTTCTTTCTTTCTTTCTTTCTTTCTTTCTTTCTTTCTTTCTTTCTTTCTTTCTTTCTTTCTTTCCTTTCTTTTCCTTTCTTCCTTCCTTCCTTCTTTCCTTTCTGTTTTGTCTTCTTTTACAAAATGATTAATACAAAAATGTTTTACATGATTACACATGTATAACCTATATATGTAATCACTTACTGTCTCAGTGTGGGGGAGGGGAGGGAGGGAATGGATAGAATTTGAAATTCAAAATTTAAAAATACTCAAATGGTAAAAATTGTTTTAACACATAATTGGGAGAAATATTATTAAAAAATAAAATAAAATGAGACCTCGTGGTCTTGAAAGCACTATTACATTCTCCCTTTAAGAAAGGCTATAGTTTATAGAATCTAGGCATGGAAAATATTGACAGTAATATTTTAAGGATAATATAGCTATGAGTTCAAAAATAAAATTCTTTCTTTAGACATAAACTAGATAACCTGGATGAGGATTTTATCTATTGACAGACACAGCTATGGTGGGGGATGTGGGGAATGTAAACCCAGTCTTAGAAACTAAGGGTCAATAGGGGAGCCTATGTCCTCCCAGAATGGACTCCTTTACGTCAGAAGATGGTCCCAAAAAAGTGCTTATTCTGTGGCTATTATGCTTAATGCATGAGACAGAAGATAAAAGGTAGAAGTCCTTTATATTGAGAGACAACATACACATCTATAAGCATAGACAAAATGTATGCATTCAATAGATGCTAATATAGTTTGTGTAACCTACCTTTCACCCAAACCTGGGCCATTTTTTTGCCTGTGGCTATAAATGAAGAAGGGGACTAGTAGAAAGGATACTGAGATGATTAATACTTGTCTAAGTGGCAGACTTGGTGCTAGAGCTTCTGGGAGGAGAGACACATGAAGAGGACACTCCATCGAGGAAAGAAAGAAAGACTTTGGAAGCTTCAGACATGTAGGAAATTAGCTATTCAATAGACCCCAGACTTCTTGTTTGCCTCCCTACAGATGTGGGAAAGAATTTCCTTTTGGGTGAGATCAGTACCTCTCTCTTCTTTTGAGCTTTGTGGCATCCTTTCTTGCTTCTAGCAGAGCTCATCTATCAGAATTTTCATGTATTTTCTAATCTGTAGAAGCTCTCTGACTTCTTTTTGCTATTTTCTTTGGATAAATGAGTTTACCTGCCACTACTATTTATAATGGCCTTTTGCTGTGCTTGCTATAAGAAGGTAAGTGTGAGCTAAGGGATATACTCTGCCTTAAGCATGAACAGAGTTTTCCAGGGGGGGCAGAGCCAAGATGGCGGCTGGAAAGCAGGGACTAGCATGAGCTCCCCGCTGAGTCCCTCCAAAAACCTATAAAAATTGGCTCTGAACCAATTCTAGAACTGCAGAACCCACAAAACAGCAGAGGGAAGCAGGGTTCCAGCCCAGGACAGCCTGGATAGTCTCTGGGTGAGGTCTATCCCACATGGAACTGGGAGCTGGGAGCTGGGAGCAGAGTGAAGCAGAGCAGAGCCCAGCATGAGCTGCGCGGACCAACCAGACCAGGAGCCAGGCGCAGCGTAGCCTAGCGCCCTGAATCAGTGAGCTGTGGCAGTTACCAGACTTCTCAACACACAAACACCAAAGACAGCGGAAAAGGTTAGTGGGAAAAGCTGCTGGAGTGGAAGGAGTTCACAGTTCAGCCACCTGCCTGGGGCACAGAGGTGGGGCAGCTAGAGCTTCAGTTGTTACTGGCGCCAGGCCCACCTGGTGGGAGGAATTAAGTGGCAGATCAGAGCAGGAGTGCACAGCCCGCTGAAGATTTAAGCCCAATCCGGGTTGGGGGTTCTTGGGGAAGAAGGAGTGCTGGTGTGGCAGAGCTGGCACATCCCCCCCCAAATGTGGAACATAGAACTCTTTAGTCTACAAGCAGTCATACCCCACTGAAAAACTCAAGGGTCAAGTTAGTTGGTTGGGAATATGGCCAGGCAGCGAAAATGCACCCAGATTCAGTCTCAGACTTTGGATTCTTTCTTTGCTGACACAGAAGACCAAGACATACAGCCTAGAGAAGTTAACAAAGTCAAGGAGCCTACAACAGAAGCCTCCAAGAAAAACATGAACTGGTTTCAGGCCATGGAAGTGCTCCAAAAGGATTTGGGAAAGCAAGTTAGACAAGTAGAGGAAAAATTGGGAAGAGAAATGAGAAGGATGTGAGAAAACCATGAAAAACAAGTCAATGACTTGCTAAAGGAGACCCAAAAAATACTGAAAAATACACTGAAGAAAACAACACCTTAACAAATAGACTAACTCAAATGGCAAAAGAACTCCAAAAAGCCAATGAGGAGAAGAATGCCTTGAAAGGCAGAATTAGCCAAATGGAAAAGGAGGTCCAACGGACCACTGAAGAAAATACTACCTTAAAAATTAGATTGGAGCAAGTGGAAGCTAGTGACTTGATGAGAAATCAAGATATGATAAAACAGAACCAGATGAATGAAAAAATGGAAGACAATGTGAAATATCTCATTGGAAAAACCACTGACCTGGAAAATCGATCCAGGAGAGAGAGTTTAAAAATTATTGGACTACCTGAAAGGCATGATCAAAAAAGAGCCTAGATATCATCTTTCAAGAAATTATCAAGGAGAACTGCCCTGATATTCTAGAGCCATGGGGCAAAATAGAAGTTGAAAGAATCCATCGATGGCCTGCTCAAATAGATCCCAAAAAGAAATCTCCTAGGAATATTGTTGCCAAATTCCAAAGCTCCCAGATCAAGGAGAAAATACTGCAAGCAGCCAGAAAGAAATAATTTGAGTATTGTGGAAACACAATCAGAATAATCCAAGATCTGGCAGCTTCTACATTAAGAGATCGAAGGGCTGGGAATATGATATTCTAGAGGTTAATGGAACTAGGATTAAAACCAAGAATCACCTACCCAACAAAACTGAGTATCATGTTCCAAGGCAAAATACGGATTTTCAATAAAATAGAGGACTTTCAAGCTTTCTCAGTGAAAAGACCAGAGCTGAATAGAAAATTTGTCTTTCAAACACAAGAATCAAGAGAAGTGTGAAAAGGTAATCAAGAAAAAGAACAAGAAAAAGAAATTGCAAGGGACTTACTAAAGTTGAACTGTTTTGTTTACATTCCTGCATGGAAAGATGATGTGTATGACTCATGAGACTTCAGTCTTAGGGTAACTGAAGGGAATATGCATATATATATATATATATATATGTATATATGTGTGTATATATATATGTGTGTGTATGTATATATGTATGTATGTGTGTATATATATATATACACACACATATATAGACAGACAGAGGGCACAGGGAGAGTTGAATATGAAGGGATGATATCTAAAAATATAATCAAATTAAGGGATGAGAGAGGAATATATTGAGAGAGGGAGATAGGGAGAGATAGAATGGGGTGGATTATCTCGCATAAAGGTGGCAAGAAGAAGCAGTTTTGTGGGAGGAGGCGAGAGGGCAGGTGATGGGGGAATGAGTGAATCTTGCTGTCATCAGATTTGGCCTGAGGAGGGAATACCATACATACTCAATTGGGTATCTTACCCCACAGGAAAGAAGAGGGAAGAAGATAAAAAAGCGGGGGGGGGATGATGGAGGGGAGGGCAGATGGGGGTGGAGGTAATCAAAAACAAACACTTTGGAAAGGGGACAGGGTCAAGGGAGAAAATTCAATAAAGGGGGATGGGTTGGGAAGGAGCAAAATATAGTTAGTCTTTTACAACATGAGTATTGTGGAAGGGTTATACATAATGATACATATGTGGCCTGTGTTGAATTGCTTGACTTCTTAGGGAGGGTGGGTGGGAAGGGAGGAGGGGGGAGAATTTGGAACTCAAAGTTTTAAAACCAGATGTTCAAAAACAAAAAAAAAGTTTTTGCATGCAACTAGAAAATAAGATACACAGGTAATGGGGCGTAGAAATTTATCTTGCCCTACAAGAAAGGAAGGGAAAAGGGGATGGGAGGGGAGTGGGGTGACAGAAGGGAGGGCTAAGTGGGGAACAAGGCAACCAGAATATATGCCAGCTTGGAGTGGGGGGAAGGGTAGAAATGGGGAGAAAATTTGTAATTCAAACTCTTGTGAAAATCAATGCTGAAAACTAAATATGTTAAATAAATTTTTAAAAAAAGAATGAACAGAGAATCTACTTTTAGTTTGAACTAGTTCAGCAACATTTGAAGAGGGTAGGGGAGTGACAATATTGTCTAGCCTGATATGATCTCAAAGAAAAAAGCATCTAGCCTTGTGGCACATCTAGGGACTCTCCCCTCCTTCTCCCTTTCAATTACCATCCTCCTATCCGTTCTTCTTGTGAGTCAAGTTAGTAGACTTAGAAAACTCATGTGAACATACCACTGATCTTAAATGAACTTATATACTTTATATGTTCTGGGAAAAAGAGGTTTAGCACCTGGTAAATGAGGAAAGGATTCATGTGAAAGATTCTTAGGCTGCATCTAGATGGAAATCAGGGATTCCAAGAGGTCAGGAGGGAATGTAAAACAAAAGATTTGGATTATGTCATTTCTAAGATCCCTTCCAGCTCTAAAGCCTAAGATTTATGATAAGATATAATAAACTAACAGTCCTGCAATTAGAATTGAATTAGATTACCACTCCTTGGTCCAATTGGCCCTTCCTTGGCATGAGGCCATACTGGTTATATGGGATCAAATCAAGAGAGAGGGGGAGGAGAAGGAAGAGTTGCATTTGGGATCTCCCCTGCCTACCAGAGGAACATTGTGGTCAGCTGCTATCCTGCTTGCCCCAAAGGGTCTAAGAAGAAAAGATCTGTACATCTTTAAGCCCTATCTACTAGTTCCAGTCAGGTCTTGTCATACATTTCCTGTCAAGTAAGGTTATATTATCTTCCTTATTGCCAGGGCCTCTATTGCAAGCTCCCCAGTATTCCCTGGGGGTTGGAGACAACATCATGCCTTTTGTAGTAAAAGCTCCTTCTTGTGCCAGATGAGTGGGACAGTGGAGGAAGCTGTTGCCTTTTTTTAAGAGACAAATCAGTTTTGAATCAAGGATTGCCTCAGTCATCAGTCTACACCCCCCCCCATTTCCTGAACTGAAGCCTAGACACCAGGGCTCCACATTCAGGGTATCTTTGGGCTATGCCTCAGCTCCCAAAATCTTGGCATGAAAGTTGGCTCCATGTCTGAATTCAGTTAAGACACTGGGGCCCTGTTTACAAGGTATTTACATACCCTGACACCCAGCCAAAATTCCCCACTGTTTCTTTCAGACACCCCTCCCCTCTCCCCCAACCACCATCACTCTGAAGCCCCTTTTCCTTTGAGGTTTGCTCCATATGCTTATATCATTCAGTTCCACATCACAGCCTCAGGCGCCTCTCTCTCCTTTTTCAAGGAGTTCAGTGATACAGTCTTTAACCATAACCTTTGTCCTCATATACTCGTTAATGTCTTCTCAAAAACTTTGGCCTTCCTGTTCATCAACGTCATTCCGTCCATCTTAGATATCACCATCACTCCTAACTTTGCCTCCTCCATCCATCAATCAATAAGAATTTAGCAATTAAGCATTCAATCAACAAGTCCTTATTAAGTTCCTATGTCCCAGGCACTATATTAAATGCTAGGACTACAAAGATAAAAGGGAAATTGTTGTTGCCTTCAAAGATTTTGCATTCTGTTGGAGAGACAATTTGTTCACATGTGAATTCTCTTCTCTGATCAAAATCTCAGAAAATACTGCTCTGTTTATCTTAAACTTGTTCTCTGTCCTCAATCAATCAGCAGATATTTATTAAATAAAGACGTTTGTGCCGGGCTCTATGCTAGGCTTTGGAGATATAAAGATAATAATGAAGTAGTCTCTGTCCTCAAAAGAGTTAAGGAGGAAATAGGTACAAGTGTATATATGAATATATATGACTTAAGTTACAAACATATATGTGTGTGTGCATATTTCTGTAAATATATATATATATATATATATATATATATATATATATATATATATATATATATATATATATATATATATATATATATATAAAATAAAGACAAGGCAATTTAGTGGAGAAGTACTAACCACTGAGGAATCATGAAAGGCCCTATGGGGAAAGTGGCACATCTCACATTTGTCCCCTTGTCTCTACTCACATCCTCACAACCCTACTTCAGGCCTGGGAATACTCTGAAGGACCACTCCATTTTCCCCTTATTACATTCTCTACCATACCTACCTTTCTCTCTTCCTTCCTTTCTTCCTTCCTTTCTTCCTTCCTTCCTTCCTTCCTTCCTTTCTTTCTTTCTTTCTCTCTCTTCCTTCCCTCCTTCCTTCCTTCCTTTCTTTCTTTCTCTCTCTTCCTTCCCTCCTTCCTTTCTCTTCCTTCCTTCCTTCCTTCCTTCCTCTTTCTTTCTTTCTTTCTTTCTTTCTTTCTTTCTTTCTTTCTTTCTTTCTTTCTTTCTTCTTTCCTCCCTTCCTTTCTTCCTTCCTTCCTTCCTTTCTTTCTTTCTTTCTCTCTTTCCTTCCTTCCTTCTTTCTTTCTTTCCTTCCTTCCTTCCTTCCGTCCTTTCCTTCTTCTTCCCACTACCCACCCTCCATTTCCCAATAACACTAAAAGGACTATAAAACTAAAAGCGGGGTGTGCTACTAAATGTTTAACAACTAGCTCTCCAAAGGGAAAAAATATAAACTGAATATACTTGTTTTTCTTTTTAAAGTTTATTTATTTTTGTTTTTTTAATGTATATAATAAAACAAGCATTTCCATAACAAAGTAAAATAAAAAAATTGTACATGAAACTGTAAATCTATCATGTACAACTTGCTATTCCTTTTAAACATATAATAGTTATCATTTACATTTCTTTTTTTCTTTCCTCCCCACCCTGAACATACTTTTATCATTAATCTGCATTATTCACATTTTCTCCATCACATTTTTAAGTCTAGAGATGAACAACAAAGCAATAAATCAAGCCTTGATTTGTAGTATTTGCACCTACTTCTGAAGCATAAGCACTCACCCTGGAAATTTAACAATGGGCTCACACCAGCTGGGTACAAACTGGCTCCAGCACACCCCTGGTTAAAAAGGACCTTAGATGCAATCTAGTCCAAGTCCTTCATTTATTGATGAGCAAATGGAACTTCAGTGCCAGAGGCCACATGGATAGTAAGGAGCAGAGCTGTCAGGTGTTCTGCCTCCAGCGTTCTTTCTACTATGTCTGGCTTACTGCTTCCTTGAGTAAGTGTTATCACATGGTGCCCCCTCAGTGAAGAAATTCTCTGGTACCCATGTGCCTTTATAATGAGCAGTGAGTCATGACGATATCTCCATGCACAGCTTCTCTCTGTCTTACTCAATGGAAAGCAAACAAGCAGGGAACCTCCAGGCACAATGAGAATCAGAGTCTGTCTTCTGTGCACCCAACCCCCTCATCCCACCCCCTTCCCCAATTGAATTCTCTTCAGTTGGCAACCTTGGCTCTCATTTCAGCGACTGATCTATTCTTACTGTCCTAAACCTCTGCCTCCATTAAAATATGCAAAGCTCTAATATGAGCTGTTATAACAATAGTTTACATTTATTTTTATATTTTGTAGGTGACTGTTTGAATGGAAAGTGAAATGGAAAGTTCCTCCCGAAACCTCCAATTAAGGAGAAATCCTAGGCCAGCCATCTCTTCATTTTCACTTGGCTGCACCACTTCAGACACCATCATGCCCTTCCACCACTAACACCACCCCCACAACTCCCTCATAGCTTCCTTTTATGTGTCACCTTCTCCCAGTAGATTGTAAGCTCCTTGAAACCAGGGACTGTCTTCCTGTACTTGTATCTCCAGTGGTTTAGTAGGCACTTAATAAATGTTTATTGACTGACTGACAAGATGCCTTATACAATTCACCCTACTTGGCTCTCACAATTTGATGAACTGAAGAAACATACTTTCGGCCATGTCTAGAATAATGCATGCACTGTCTGTGATGGTCAAGGTATCATTTTGTGCTAAACTATTTCTCCTTGTCACTAGGGAGGGTTATATGAGAGGGAAAATTATTGAAGAGTCATAGTCATGTTAAAAAATCAATAAAATTTTAAATAAATTATAAAACAATCCCATGAAAAAGGAAGGGTGAATATTATTATCTTTATTTTATAGATGAAGAAACCAAAGTTTAGAGAAGTTGGGATTTGCCAAAGGTGATAGAGCTAAGACAGGTCTAGTGTCCCAAACTTAGGGTTTTTTTCCCTACTACATACCCACTACCCCACAGATAATACTGATCGTAATTGACTAATCATACTGATTCATAAGTATGAATGAGCATCGGGAAAATGTGGAATGAAAGTTTTGGCACCTGCAACCAAGAGAAGAAGGTTATTGGACAAGGAGAATCATAAAATCACATTATCTTCTCTCCCCCCACCACCCACAAGCCCTCTGCTTCCCTGGGGAAGATGAGTCTGGCCTGTAGCTTTTGCTCATAGGAGGCTCCTGGAGGAGCCAGTGACCCTGAGGACAAACATTTTCCAGAACTGGAAGCCTGTCTGGTTCAGCTTTGGTCCTCTGGCAGAACCTCCGTACTCCATTATGAGCACAGTTTGCTGGCTCATCTCCCAACTTTTCCAACCCTTCATGCATCTCCTTTTCTCTTCTCCCTCTGCCCCACCCTTCTAATGTAGAATGTAGGACCTACAGACAATTTATCCTGGGTCAATGGCCAGCAAAGCTAGCTGTTTTGCCCAATATGTCTTTGCTATCATCTTTTATCCCACTCAGGGAGACTGTACACATGCCAGATTTTATTTCTTTCATGACTTATAGCTCAGCTATTTCCAACAAATGCTTTGTTTTCTATGTTTACATAATGGTGATGATGGCCAGTATTGATAGAGCTTTAAGGTTTGTAGGGCATTTTGCACATTGTCTCAACTGATCCTTACAACAACATTGTGAACCAGGTGTTGTTAAAATCCTCATTTTACCAGCGAGAAAAGTTAAGTGTCTTCCCCGGGATCACATAACTAGTAAGTGCTTGAGGCAACATTTGAACTCAGGTCTTCCTGGGTCCAAGGTCAGCAACACTATGCCACCTTGCTTCTATTTACATGACTTTGGGTGGTATTTAGTGATATTTCAAAAGTCTTTGAGTTCCTCCATCAGTATACTATCATTTTTCTTTCTCAGGCAGATTTCCGGCAGAGTATGTTTGGCACATAGTAGGTCCTTAAAAATGTTAGTTGATAAATTGATTAGAACACCTCCTCTTCGTTAACAGAGGTATATAGGAATATGAGTAGGATCTGTGATTTGTCAGCATGGGAACTTCTATCAGACCCCTTACTTAGAAAGCTGATGAATCCACTAGAAATTAGGTGGCTAATTGACTGGAGAGAACACTTTACTTGGAATCAAAGAATCTGACTTTGAGTTATGCCTCTGCAACCTATTATCTGTGTGGCATTGGGCAATTCACTTAACTTCCCTGGAACTCAGTTTCCTCATCTGTAAAAAGAAGAGAGACTAAATGGTCTTCCACTTTCAGCTCTGTATCTATGATCATACACACTACAATACACACTGCCTGGAAATGGATTCAACTAGAGTTGTATTTGAGGTAGCTAGGAAGCACAGTAGACCTGAAGTCGGGAAGATGAGTTCTATTCCAGCCTCAGATGCTTATTTGCTGTGTAATCTTGGGCCTCAGTTTCCTTCAGTTGTAAAATGAAGTAATAGCACCTACCTCCCAGGAGATTATTACAAGGATCAAATGAGATACTATTTGTAAAGTGCTTAGCACAGTGTCTGGCACATAGTAGGTACTATATAAAAGTTATTTTGTTATTAATCATGTATACCATGGAAAGTTCTGGGGTAGAAAATTTGAAAGGATCTTGTTATATATTTAGATAGCTGTAAGAAACTAGAAGTATCACTTTAAAAACAGATATTAATTAAATAGCATCGTTTCCAAAAAAAAGTATGTCTATAAGAACAGGGAGTCCTACCAATGTGTACCATTGCACAAGAATTTGGCTGCAAATGTCTCTTCTTCCAAAACACCATCTCCCTTCAGATTCTTAAGAAATAATGTGAATTTTACTTCACTGCTCCAATTTGAAATGTAATTTCCATCTTTAGATACAAATTAAATTATTAATACAGGAGTTTTAACCTTTCCTTGTTTCTTTATGAGGTGTTTGGGGTTTTGTATTCTATTTCTTTCTAGCTTTGAGAGGTGACTTGATAAATGTATGTGAAGATTTTTACAGTCAGATCTAGATTAACAAAATTATCTGGATGCCTGAGTTATTTTCTGGAGAATTTATCCCCAATCCCATACCACATGTTGATATTGTGTTTTCTGATGGAAAAATAAAATAGAGAATTCAAGGATGCTATTTTGCACTGTAGAAGAAATTTAAATCAGAATCCTTTGAGTAAGCTTGACCTATCTGTCCACTGGAAGCCAGGCAAATCCTAACTCAGACTCCTCTGCTTCCCTCCCCCAGAGGATAGTGGGCCATTTCCCTAATAGTCTGCAGTGTGATGAGTATATACTATATACTATCACAAGAAGGAGGAAGAAGCTTTTGGCTTTTCTCCCAAGCTGGGTTCCAGGATCTGCTGCTTCAGTCACAACCCTGAAACAAGATGGTAAAAGTCAGAGTCAACAGATCTGGCCACATTGGGTGCCTGGTGACCAGGGCTGCATTCACCTCAGGTGGAGTAGACATCATGGCCGTCAATGACCCCTTCTTTGACATCAACTACATGGTTTATATGTTTCAATATGTTTCCACCCATGGCAAGTTCAAGGGCATTGTCAAGTCTGAGAATGGGAAGCTGATGATCAAAGGAAAAGCCTTTACCATCCTCCAGGAGCAGGATCCCACCAGTATTAAATGGGGAGATGCTGGAGCTCAGTATGTTGCAGTGTCCACTGGAGTCTTTACCACTAAGGAAAAGGCTGGGGCTCTTTTGAAGGGTGGAGCCAAGCAGGTCATCATCTCTACCCCTTCTGCTGATGCCCCAGTGTTCGTGATGGGAGTGAACCATAAGAAATACGATAGTTCCCTTAAGATTGTCAGTAATGCCTCCTGCACTACCAACTGCTTGGTGCCCTTAGCCAAGGTCATTCATGACAACTTTGGCACTGTGGAAGGAGTCATGACTATAGTCCATGCCATTACTGCTATCCAGAAGACAGTAGATGGCCCCTCTGGTAAGCTGTGGCATGATGGGCATGGTGCTGCCCAAAACATCATCCCTGCTTACACTGGTGCTGCTAAGGCAGTAGACAAGGTCATACCTGAGCTGAATGGGAAGCTCACAGGCATGGCCTTCCTAATGCCAATATATCTGTTGTGGATCTGACCTGTCACCTGGAGAAACCTGCAAAATATGATATCAAGAAACTGGTGTAGCAAGCAGCAGAGGGACCCTTGAAGGGCATCTTAGGCCACACAGAGGACCAGGTTGTATCCTTTGACTTTAACAGCAACACCCACTCTTCTACCTTTGATGCTGGTGCTGGCATTGCCCACAATGACCAATTTGTCAAACTCATTTTCTGATATGACAATGAGTATGGTTATAGCAACCGTGTAGTAGACCTCATAGTCTACTTGGCCTCCAAGGGGTAAAGTGGAAGGCCACGGACCTTTATCCCCAGCCAAAAAGAAGAGATCCACCACTGGGGAGCCCACATTCCTAGTCTATGTTCCTATACTGGGGATCCCATGTCAATTTCACATCCTTGTCCCAAAGCACCCTTGTAGTGGGGGGGGGGGAAGCCTAGAGCCTTGTATTGTGTATCATCAATAAAGTCACCACATTCAGTGCAAAAAAGATGGAGGAGGAGGAGGAGGAGGAGGAGGAAGAAGAAATCAGCTATGTCCTGCTGCCCCTGGAAACATTACCAAAAGACTTGGCAACATGGGAAGTTGCCCAGTCTGCATTACCATTTGATTCTTGGTTGATTCTCTTGGTTTTTAGTAACATTTTTTTTTTCTGATCCTGAACATTGCTTTAGTTCACATCAAGTTCAATATATGTATATATATATATTACATATACAGGCACACACACACACACAGATATATATATATATATATATATATATATATATATATATATATATGTATATACATATATATATATAATCCGTCCATCTATCTATCTATCTATCTATATCTATATCTATATCTATATCTATATCTATATCTATATATATATGTATCTTTCCAGTTAACTGGGAAACAAAATCACTAATCAATGTGGAGAACAAACTATTAATTACTAAAAGTAGTAGGTGAGCATAGCATCATATTCTCCCAGCTGAGGGGCCCTATGTCTGTCCTTTCTTTCCTAGGGTTCCATGGCGATGCCTCTTGCCATGAAAACTGAGTCAGTATGCTTCCTGCACTGATGATAATTGATGCTGAGAAATGGGTCCTAGTGGTCTGGTTCTGAGACTTAGGACACTCACAGCACATATATGTGAGGATTTAGATTTAATGGAAATCAAAATATGGACATAAAAATTAGATTTCAGGAGTCCAGAGGAGTGTAATGAACCTCAGTGCTTGAAGGGAACTGAGTATATGTTTGACTTTAAAACAGCAAAGGGAAAAACCTCAGGGGATGACAAAATGAGGCATCATGTGGAAGTGAGTCTGGATTTGTATTCCAAATACTGGGTTAGAATTTTCAAAGCAGAAGAGACACCTTTAGATTCTGATTATTATTTATAGAGGTATTTGCATATCTCTCCCCTCCACCCCCACTCCTTATGTGGGGTTTTGTTCCTTATGAGGTCAAGAGAACCCAAACTATTAATATCCTCATCAACTAGAAGAGCTGTAACTAAGACAGGGTGACTGGGGCTTTGTTGCAGGGTACTAGTTTAGCATACGAACAGCAGTAATTTGAGTCCTTCTTCAACATAGAAATAGCAGAATTTAGCACCCACTTATTGAATTCTTGTTGACTGATTAGCAAGAGCAAGAAAATAAGAAGCTACCAGAGGGAGAGCTGGAATGAGCTCCTCCCCCATCCTTTCTTTTTTGTCTCTTTCATGGGCTGGTAGATTCTCCTTCAACTGAAGACAGGCTTTTTCATACTTACTCTGGAAGCAAAAATTCTTAGTTATGGCTCTGCCAAATATATTCAATGTTTCTTCTCCATAACATGGCTAAGTTTTGTGTCAGAAAAGGTTGGAGTTAGAGTTAGCCCCTTGCATGTTAAAATCTTTTCTCTCTAATTATGAAATTGAAATTTTGTCCTTAAACAACATTATGGACTTACAGGTCAAATAGAAATAGTTTTGAGGTGAAAGTCCAGTCCTCTTATGCCTCACCTGGCCCCCTTTAATTCCACTGTTTGTGTCTGGGCAGGAAAAGAATAAGAAATGGGAGGGAGGATCCTACCCAAAGAAGATTGATGCTGGATTTGCTTGTGAACCAAGAGAAAATGCATCTTCAGCTATAAAACTACTGTATCTCAGATGTTAAAGGAGTTGCTGAGGGTCTACAGGGCTAAAAACTGCTGCTACTATTTATAGCTTCAATGATAAATCTATTACTATACAATATTATTTAAAGTAGTTATAATTTATCATTTTTCTTAATATTCAAAAATGCTCTGAGTTATATCTGCCCAATTTCTGAATGTTCCATGCATACAGATAACCAGTAATTTGCTCTTTCTTTACCAGCCCTGAGGCGCTGTTTATCCTGGGTCAATGGCCAGCAAAGGTAGCTGTTTTATCCAATGTTTCTTTGCTATCATCTTCTTTTACCCCACTCAGGGGGACTATGCACCTACCAGATTTCATTTTTTTATCACTTATATCTCAACTATTTCCATCATAGGTCATCTTTGTATCTATGTGACTCATAGCCCAATACCAAAAATCTGAATTTATGCCAAGGTTCAGTCTTGGGGGGTGGGGAGCAAGCTTCTCCTGCTTAGCTCATGCCTCTACACAGAGTTCCTCCCTACCAAAAGAAAAAATCAGAATTTCTCCTACTCAGGTTTCCCCTGGAGAAAGTATGTTTTAATGGATAGAATGCTGCACTGGGATCTAGAAAACCTGGGTTCAAATCTTGCCTTTGACAGTTACTAGCATTCTGACAAAGGTGAGCTAGTTACTCTCTGTGAGTCTCAGTTTCCTCCTCTTTGAAATGTAGACGACAATGTCTACCATCTCAGAGCTGTCAAAGGCTTAAATTATGTTATGAGTATAAAGTGTTTTTTTTAAACTGTATAATCGAATTGATCCTGAATGAAGTAAGCAGAACCAGGAGGACATTGTATGTGGTAACAGCAACATGATGCCATGACCAACCATGATAGACTTAGCTCTTCTCAGCAATACAATGATCCAAGACAATTCCAAAAGACTCATGATGGAAAATACCATCCAGAGAAAGAACTATGGAGTCTGAATGGAGATCAAAGCATACTATTTTCACTTTTTTTTGGTGGTTTTTCCCTTTTGTTCTGTTTCTTCTTCCACAACATGACTAATGTGGAAATATGTTTAGCATGATTGTTTGATGTCTTGAGGAGGGGGAAGGAAGGGAATATTTGGAATTCAAAATCAATAAAAATGAATGTTGAAAACTATCTTTACATATAATTGAAAAAATAAAATACCATTTAAAAAGAACTAAGTGTTAATTAGTGATTTTTCTTAGTGTCCAGGTCTTCACAGCAAAGAAAAAGGGACCTCAGCGCTCATGCAAACACTCAGGCTACCCAACAGAAGCAAATAAAGAACAGATTTCATTTAGTTTGACACACAGAAAAGATTCAAACTTCAGTCCATAGTAAAGAGAACTCTCCTTTTCTGATGAGCCCACCTTCGCCAAGGACCTATAGAGTTCCTCCAGACTTACACTGGGATTGAGGGTCCCCACCAGGAGGAAGCATTTCGGATTCGGAGAGAGTTAAGCCACTGTCTCCTAAAGAGAGCCAGATTCACTTGGAATTTACAATCCAATATATTTATAGAAATCCTCCATGGTTGAGATTCAACCCCCACCAACCCTACCCTAACCCTAGCAAAATGAAAGAGCTAGGGATCAATGGAGAGGTGACCACCCTGCCCCAGACCTTCACAGTCCACATAACTAATGAAGGGTAAACTCTTGTTTTGCTCCTCCACATTCTGACTTTGTCCCTTGTTTCCTTGGCTCCTAAACTGTTTCCTGCTTAGGCCAAGAATCCCTCCACTAAATCCAGGGGTCTTGGTCTAGAAAAGAATGCATTGTTCATGGTTCCCTAGGGCAGAGGTGTCAAACATGAAGCCTGTATGCCACACGCAGCCCACAGCATTCTTGAGTGCTGTGGAACCAGATTAAAATGTAATTGGGAAATATGTAACAAAGTAAATAAAAATACAGTGAGGCATAGATAACATTACTTTTAAAAAGCTAAGTTAGTATGTAGTCTGTAGGGATCCTTATGTAAGGATTAGCAGCCCATTTCTATTTGAATTTGATACCACTGCTCTAGAGCATGAGTCTCTACAGAGACCATTAAGTTATGTAGCATTGAGTTCTTTAGCCAATAAAAGAGACCTCCTCCTCCTTCCCTTTTTTCTCCCCCTCCTCCTCCTCCTCCTACTTCTCCTCCTTCTCCTTCTCTTCTCTCCTCTCCTCCCCCTTTAATTTATTTTTTTATTTTTAGTTTACAACTCTCAGTTCCACAAGTTTTTGAGCTCCAAATTTCCTCCTCCTCCCTCTCTTCCCCCCTTTCCTCCAAGATAGTATGTAATCCGATATAGGTTCTACATATACCTTCACATTAAATTTATTTTCACAGTAGTCAAATTGTAAAGAAGAATTATAACCAGTGGAATGAACCATGAGAAAGAAGAAACAAAACCAATAAAGAAAAAAATGGGGGGGGGGTAAGGGAGCAAATAGTTTGCTTCAATCTGCATTCAGACTCTGTAATTCTTTCTCTGGATGTGGATTGCTTTTCTCCATCATGAGTCTTTTGGAGCTGTCTTAGAACCTTGTATTACTGAGAAGAGCCAAGTCTATCGAAGTTAGTCATCAGAGATACTGTGTGTCTATAATTGTGTATAATGTTTTCCTGGTTTTGCTCCCCTCACTCAGCATCAGATCACGTAAGTCTTTCCAGGTTATGATGAAGTCCATCTGCTCCTCATTTCTTACAGCACAGTAGTATTCCATTACATTCATATATCACAACTTGTTCAGCCATTCCCTAATTGATGGGTATCTCCTTGATCTCCAATTCTTTGCCACAACAAAAAGAGCTACTATAAATATTTTTGTACATATGGGTCCTTTTCCCACTTGTATGATCTCTTTAGAATACAGCTCTAGAAGTGGTATTGCTGGGTCAAAGGGTATGCACATATGTCCTTTGGGCATAGTCCAAATTGCTCTCCAGAATGGTTGGATCATTCACAACTCCACCAACAATGCAATAGTGTTCCAATTTTCCCACATCTTCTCCAGCATTTATAATTTTCCTGTTTTGTCATGTTAGCCAATGTAACAGGAGAGATGTGGTACATAAGAGTTGTTTTGATTTGCATTTCCTTAATCAATAGTGATTTAGAGCATTTTTTCATATGACTATGGATATCTTCAATTTTTTCCTCTGAAAATTGTTTGTTCATATCCTTTGACAAATTCTTAATTGGGGAATGACTTGTATTCTTATAAATTTGACTCAGTTCCCTGTATATTTTAGAGATGAGGCCTTTATCAGAGACACTGATTGTAAAAATTCTTTCCCAATTTTCTGCTTCCCTCCTAATCTTGGTTTCATTGCCTTTGTACAAAAGCTTTACAATTTAACATAATCAAAATTATCAATTTTGCATTTTGTAATGCTCTCTATCTCTTGTTATGTCATGTATTCTTTGCTTTCCCATAAATCTGATAGGTAAACTATTCCTCGTGCTCCCAAATTGCTTATAGTATCAGACTTTACATCTAAATCGTGAACCCATTTTGACTTTATTTTGGCGTAGGGTGTAAGATATTGGTCTATGCCCAGTTTCTGCCATACTATTTAACAGTTTTCCCAGAAGTTTTTGTGAAATAGTGAGTTCTTATCCCAGAAGCTGGATTCTTTGGGTTTATCAGAGAGGAGATTACTATAGTCATTAACTACTTCATCATGTGTATCTAACCTTTCTCTCTCTCTCTCTCTCTCTCTCTCTCTCTCTCTCTCTCTCTCTCTCTCTCTTCTTTCACCCCCTCTTCTCTTCCTCCTTCCTTCCTACTCTCCCCACCCCTTTCTCCTTCTCTCTTTCCCTCCTCCCTACACTTCTCTTCCAAATTTGACCAAATTACTCTCCTACTTTAATGACTCCATGACTTCACTAATGGAGATAGTTCTTCCATTAGTGTAGTCTGCAAACCATCCATACTTTACCCCTCTATCTTAAATCTCTTATAGAAGATCTTCCAGGGATCTTTTTCTTGGTATTTTCACATTTTGTGTGTATCAGTGAATCACCTGGATTGTCGATTATTCCTTGCTCTAGCTACATGATAGATTCAACACCTTTTCCAGTAGTACATTTACTGGATGATATATTTTCTATAATTTCTTGCATGCAAGTAATCACCAATATGTTCCAGACCGCTTATGCCCACAATATATCTCTCCATAGCCCTCTGGTTCACTCAAAATTTTAATTATGATTTAATTTAATTTTGATGTTCTAGAATTTATAGCCATATAGAATCATGGGAGGGGCAACTAGGTGGCACAAGTGCTAAGACTGGAGTCAGGAAGATGAGCCTTCCTAAGTTCAAATCTGGCCTCAGATATTTACTAGCTTTGTGACCCTGGACAAGTCATTTAACCCTGTTTGACTCAGTTTCCTTTTCTGTAAAATGAGCTAGAGAAGGAAATGGCAAACCATTCCAGTATCTTTGTCCAGGAAACCAAGTGGGGTCACAAAGAGCTGGACATGACTGAATGGACAAAATTGCAAGAAGAATACTGGTAGTAAAAATTATTTCTGTGTGTCAGGGAACAGTTTGGGATCATTGAATGTATTGCACAATAACTCAGTTAATTTGAGCCCACTGTCTTCTTGTTCAGTTCTATGGCCAATTCAATGCTTATCTGGAGCTCTGGCGAGGATCTATGAACTGATGGAGTAATTCATAGGCTGCTCAGGCAACTACATGTCATATATTGGAAATAGGCATTCCTTACCCATTTGTTTTTTCAGAGTTCACTTAGTTGGCTTTCTTTTGAGTGACTATAGAATTTTATGAGGAGGACCTATAATATTCTGAAAAATGGCGCATCTGCCACTAAAACAAATGCAAGCAAGAACACAGATAGGAGCAGCAGCATTGGCCTGCTATTTTTCAATGCCAGCACATAGTATTCTAACTACATTATAAACAAATAGGCTCCTAGGAACTGGTCTAGGAACTTAAACACTATTTATGATATTCTTGATAAAATTGATTATCAATAAGGTAAAAAAAACTTATGCCCAATTTCTGGAAAACAATTCATTTGTCGCTACGGCTTCTTGTATATGTTGTATGTATCTACTGTACAGTGACTATTTAAAATGCCCCAAGGACAAAGAAAATACCATTTTGATATTGGACATAGAGGTTACCCGAGTTATCAAAAACACCCTTCTGGACTTTTATTGCATGAAGCAACACAGGGTACCCCACACTCCTATACTCTAGACTAGTAATATAAAAAATAGTAACATTGGAAGGATCAAATTCCAAACCTAATCTCAAATATATTTCATTAACTTTGCAACATAGGTGAGTGTGATTACTAGTAGAAACCTTTTGAGGAATGCAGGAAGATCTTTGCCCAATAAGTTGTCTGATTTGACTTTGGGGAACTGGAAGGACTGACCAAGAAGTGGGTAAGGGCTTACTTGCCACCTATCCAAATGGTCATTTTTTATCTTACTCTTTTAAGAGGATAATTAGAAATTCACTGTAGGGAAGCTTCTTCTGCGGCACCTTTTCCATCATTAGATTGCTAAAAAAAAGTGCAAACATGTACATAACACTTTACACACATATCTCCTTTGATATTCACAACAGAATTGATTTTTATTCCTATTTTATAGCTAGGTGTTACCTCTGCCCTAATGCCCCAAGCCTTGGATTTTGTCTTGGGGGTGCTACCAAAAAAATCACTTTCTTTTTAGCTTATGTTACTTCCCCCGTCCAGTGTTTCTTCTGAAAATATCAAAATACAGCTCAAATTTTGGGTTACTATTAAGGTAACCTCAAAGCTTAATTGGTGCTGATTAATAAATCCCCTTCTCTCATTAGAAGGCAGTATCTGGGGATTCTACTACCTAGGAAATTACCTTATCCTCTAGTCAGGAAAATTGGTTTAGGAAATCTTGACAATTCCAGAAATCAAAAATTCAGGAACTCCAACCATTCAGAACACGTTCTTTCCCTTGTCATGGCTACCACATGATTGAGAACAAAAGTGCCTGTCACTTCCTCTCCAGGACTAGGCCCAGTCTCTCATAGACTTGGAACACTCAACATGCCACTGTGGCCTAACAGCTACCATTTCTAGGATTGGGGTTGAGGGATGTTCAGGAAGTCTTCAAGGGGATGTGCCAAGGCACAGATGATTGCTAGGGAACAAAGCCTACTTTAGGTAGGTTGTTTCTTACTTAGCCTTAATCACTGAATGGGCATTGCCTCAGTCAAACCAAGACCTGGGAAAGACCTTAGTTTAAAAAAGTCAAAGTCTCCTACTGCATCCAGGGCCTTCTCCAGTTGTCCTGATCTATATCTTGCCACTGGATCCAGATGGCTCCAAAAGAGAGAATGAGCCTGGTGACTTTGCACAATGCTCTCTCACTTAAATCTAATTCGCTTGCAAGTCATGATACCACCTTCCAGATGTCATAGTCCTCTTTAAGAACAAAGGACAAACAATAATCTGTGAGTAGTAGTAGCTTCTCCATTGGGGACCCAAGTAGCCAGGTCTGGTTAGGCAATACAGCTCCTTCCTACCTCCTTGATGTCATGGTCTTCTTTAAGAATGAAGGACAAACAACAACAGTAACAAGAAGAACTATGCTAGAGAAATGGAAAAAGTCAAAAAGGATGGAATCTTCAAAGGCCTCCTTTTTGTAGGCCCAACAAAGAAGTGGCTCCATTCCATGCCAGTCTAAGCCAACCAATGAAGATTCAGTGACTGAGAGTCATCCTCCGTGAGAAGCATTCCCATCTATATAGCAGATATTCTTAACCAGGGGTCTATGAGCTATTTTTTTAATAACTTCACATTGAATTAATTTATACACTAGTCAAGTTGTGGGGAAGAATTATGACCAATGGAATGAATCATGAGAAAGAAGAAACAGAACCAAAAAAAAACCCAAAAACAAAAACAAAAGAGAAGCAAAAAAGGCGAGCATGTAGTGCGCCTCAATCTGTATTCAAACTTCACAGTTCTTTCTCTTGATGAAGATAGCATTCTCCATCGTGAGTCCCCTGGAGTTGTCCTTGCACCTTAG